>NC_056751.1:740533276-740590776 GCF_019279795.1 Protopterus annectens | reverse complement strand
GGAGACTGCTATGACATTTATAAACAGACTGCTATATCCTCCATTCCCTGCAATATTAGATATGCGCGTAATCTGAGAGACTGCTATGACATTTATAAACAGACTGCTATATCCTCCATTCCCTGCAATATTAGATATCGCATGAT
Source organism: Protopterus annectens (assembly GCF_019279795.1). Taxonomy (NCBI): domain Eukaryota; kingdom Metazoa; phylum Chordata; order Ceratodontiformes; family Protopteridae; genus Protopterus; species Protopterus annectens. Next base: position 740,590,630 of record NC_056751.1, on the reverse strand, counting down.
CACGGAGACTGCTATGACATTTATAAACAGACTGCTATATCCTCCATTCCCTGCAATATTAGATATCGCATGATCACGGAGACTGCTATGACATTTATAAACAGACTGCTATATCCTCCATTCCCTGCAATATTAGATATGTGCATGATACAGAGACTGCTATGACATTTATAAACAGACTGCTATATCCTCTATTCCCTGCAATATTAGATATGCGTATGATATGGAGACTGCTATGACATTTATAAACAGACTGCTATATCTTCCATTCCCTGCAATATTAGATATGCGTATGATATGGAGACTGCTATGACATTTATAAACAGACTGCTATATCCTCCATTCCCTGCAATGTTAGATATGCGCATGATACGGAGACTGCTATGACATTTATAAACAGACTGCTATATGTTCCATTCCCTGCAATATTAGATATGCGTATGATATGGAGACTGCTAGGACATTTATAAACAGACTGCTATATCTTTCATTCCCTGCAATATTAGATATGCGCATGATACGGAGACTGCTATGACATTTATAAACAGACTGCTATATCCTCCATTCCCTGCAATATTAGATATGTGCATGATACAGAGACTGCTATGACATTTATAAACAGACTGCTATATCCTCCATTCCCTGCAATATTAGATATGCTATGATATGGAGACTGCTATGACATTTATAAACAGACTGCTATATCTTCCATTCCCTGCAATATTAGATATGCGTATGATATGGAGACTGCTATGACATTTATAAACAGACTGCTATATCCTCCATTCCTGCAATATTAGATATCGCATGATCACGAGGAGACTGCTATGACATTTATAAACAGACTGCTATATGTTCCATTCCCTGCAATATTAGATATGCGTATGATATGGAGACTGCTAGGACATTTATAAACAGACTGCTATATCTTCCATTCCCTGCAATATTAGATATGCATTATGATCTGGAGACTGCTAGTACATTTATAAACAGACTGCTATATCCTCCATTCCCTGCAATATTAGATATGTATGATATGGAGACTGCTATGACATTTATAAACAGACTGCTATATCTTCCATTCCCTGCAATATTAGATATCGCATGATCAGAGACTGCTATGACATTTATAAACAGACTGCTGTATCCTCCATTCCCTGCAATATTAGATATGGTATGATCACGGAGACTGCTATGACATTTATAAACAGACTGCTATATCTTCCATTCCTGCAATATTAGATATCATTATGATATGGAGACTGCTATGACATTTATAAACAGACTGCTATATCCTCTATTCCCTGCAATATTAGATATGTGTATGATACAGAGACTGCTATGACATTTATAAACAGACTGCTATATCCTCCATTCCCTGCAATATTAGATATCATTATGATATGGAGACTGCTATGACATTTATAAACAGACTGCTATATCTTCCATTCCTGCAATATTAGATATGCATGATCACGGAGACTGCTATGACATTTATAAACAGACTGCTATATCCTCCATTCCCTGCAATATTAGATATGCGTATGATATGGAGACTGCTATGACATTTATAAACAGACTGCTATATCCTCCATTCCCTGCAATATTAGATATGCGCATGATACGGAGACTGCTATGACATTTATAAACAGACTGCTATATCCTCCATTCCCTGCAATATTAGATATGCGTATGATATGGAGACTGCTATGACATTTATAAACAAACTGCTATATCTTCCATTTCCTGCAATATTAGATATGCGTATGATACGGAGACTGCTATGACATTTATAAACAGACTGCTATATCCTCCATTCCCTGCAATATTAGATATGCGCATGATACGGAGACTGCTATGACATTTATAAACAGACTGCTATATGTTCCATTCCCTGCAATATTAGATATGCGTATGATATGGAGACTGCTAGGACATTTATAAACAGACTGCTATATCTTCCATTCCCTGCAATATTAGATATGCGCATGATACGGAGACTGCTATGACATTTATAAACAGACTGCTATATCCTCCATTCCCTGCAATATTAGATATGTGCATGATACAGAGACTGCTATGACATTTATAAACAGACTGCTATATCCTCCATTCCCTGCAATATTAGATATGCGTATGATATGGAGACTGCTATGACATTTATAAACAGACTGCTATATCTTCCATTCCCTGCAATATTAGATATGCGTATGATATGGAGACTGCTATGACATTTATAAACAGACTGCTATATCCTCCATTCCCTGCAATATTAGATATGCGCATGATACGGAGACTGCTATGACATTTATAAACAGACTGCTATATGTTCCATTCCCTGCAATATTAGATATGCGTATGATATGGAGACTGCTAGGACATTTATAAACAGACTGCTATATCTTCCATTCCCTGCAATATTAGATATGCGTATGATACGGAGACTGCTAGTACATTTATAAACAGACTGCTATATCCTCCATTCCCTGCAATATTAGATATGCGTATGATATGGAGACTGCTATGACATTTATAAACAGACTGCTATATCTTCCATTCCCTGCAATATTAGATATGCGCATGATACGGAGACTGCTATGACATTTATAAACAGACTGCTGTATCCTCCATTCCCTGCAATATTAGATATGCGTATGATACGGAGACTGCTATGACATTTATAAACAGACTGCTATATCTTCCATTCCCTGCAATATTAGATATGCGTATGATATGGAGACTGCTATGACATTTATAAACAGACTGCTATATCCTCTATTCCCTGCAATATTAGATATGTGTATGATACAGAGACTGCTATGACATTTATAAACAGACTGCTATATCCTCCATTCCCTGCAATATTAGATATGCGTATGATATGGAGACTGCTATGACATTTGTAAACAGACTGCTATATCTTCCATTCCCTGCAATATTAGATATGCGCATGATACGGAGACTGCTATGACATTTATAAACAGACTGCTATATCTTCCATTCCCTGCAATATTAGATATGCGTATGATACGGAGACTGCTATGACATTTATAAACAGACTGCTATATCCTCCATTCCCTGCAATATTAGATATGCGTATGATATGGAGACTGCTATGACATTTATAAACAGACTGCTATATCCTCCATTCCCTGCAATATTAGATATGCGTATGATATGGAGACTGCTATGACATTTATAGACAGACTGCTATATCCTCCATTCCCTGCAATATTAGATATATGCATGATACGGAGACTGCTATGACATTTATACAGACTGCTATATCCTCCATTCCCTGCAATATTAGATATGCGTATGATACGGAGACTGCTATGACATTTATAAACAGACTGCTATATCCTCCATTCCCTGCAATATTAGATATGCGTATGATACGGAGACTGCTATGACATTTATAAACAGACAGCTATATCTTCCATTCCCTGCAATATTAGATATGCGCATGATACGGAGACTGCTATGACATTTATAAACAGACGGCTATATCCTCCATTCCCTGCAATATTAGATATGCGTATGATATGGAGACTGCTAGGACATTTATAAACAGACTGCTATATCTTCCATTCCCTGCAATATTAGATATGCGTATGATATGGAGACTGCTATGACATTTATAAACAGACTGCTATATCCTCCATTCCCTGCAATATTAGATATGCGCATGATACGGAGACTGCTAGGACATTTATAAACAGACTGCTATATGTTCCATTCCCTGCAATATTAGATATGCGTATGATATGGAGACTGCTAGGACATTTATAAACAGACTGCTATATGTTCCATTCCCTGCAATATTAGATATTCGTATGATATGGAGACTGCTATGACATTTATAAACAGACTGCTATATCTTCCATTCCCTGCAATATTAGATATGCGCATGATACGGAGACTGCTATGACATTTATAAACAGACTGCTATATCCTCCATTCCCTGCAATATTAGATATGCGTATGATACGGAGACTGCTATGACATTTATAAACAGACTGCTATATCCTCCACTCCCTGCAATATTAGATATGCGTATGATATGGTGACTGCTATGACATTTATAAACAGACTGCTATATCTTCCATTCCCTGCAATATTAGATATGTGCATGATACGGAGACTGCTATGACATTTATAAACAGACTGCTATATCCTCCATTCCCTGCAATATTAGATATGCGTATGATACGGAGACTGCTATGACATTTATAAACAGACTGCTATATCCTCCATTCCCTGCAATATTAGATATGCGTATGATATGTAGACTGCTATGACATTTATAAACAGACTGCTATATCTTCCATTCCCTGCAATATTAGATATGCGTATGATATGGAGACTGCTATGACATTTATAAACAGACTGCTATATCCTCCATTCCCTGCAATATTAGATATGCGCATGATATGGAGACTGCTATAACATTTATAAATAGACTGCTATATCTTCCATTCCCTGCAATATTAGATATGCGTATGATACGGGGACTGCTATGACATTTATAAACAGACTGCTGTATCCTCCATTCCCTGCAATATTAGATATGCGTATGATATGGAGACTGCTATGACATTTATAAACAGACTGCTATATCTTCCATTCCCTGCAATATTAGATATGTGCATGATACGGAGACTGCTATGACATTTATAAACAGACTGCTATATCCTCCAGTCCCTGCAATATTAGATATGCGTATGATACGGAGACTGCTATGACATTTATAGACAGACTGATATATCCTCCATTCCCTGCAATATTAGATATGCGCATGATACGGAGACTGCTATGACATTTATAGACAGACTGCTATATCCTCCATTCCCTGCAATATTAGATATGCGTATGATATGGAGACTGCTATGACATTTATAAACAGACTGCTATATCCTCCATTCCCTGCAATATTAGATATGCGCATGATATGGAGACTGCTATGACATTTATAAACAGACTGCTATATGTTCCATTCCCTGCAATATTAGATATGCGTATGATATGGAGACTGCTAGGACATTTATAAACAGACTGCTATATCTTCCATTCCCTGCAATATTAGATATGCGTATGATACGGAGACTGCTAGGACATTTATAAACAGACTGCTATATCCTCCATTCTCTGCAATATTAGATATGCATATGATATGGAGACTGCTATGACATTTATAAACAGACTGCTATATCCTCCTTTCCTTGCAATATTAGATATGCGTATGATATGGAGACTGCTATGACATTTATAAACAGAATGCTATATCCTCCATTCCCTGCAATATTAGATATGCGTATGATATGGAGACTGCTATGACATTTATAGACAGACTGCTATATCCTCCATTCCCTGCAATATTAGATATGCGCATGATACGGAGACTGCTATGACATTTATAGACAGACTGCTATATCCTCCATTCCCTGCAATATTAGATATGCGTATGATATGGAGACTGCTATGACATTTATAAACAGACTGCTATATCCTCCATTCCCTGCAATATTAGATATGCGTATGATATGGAGACTGCTATGACATTTATAAACAGACTGCTATATCTTCCATTCCCTGCAATATTAGATATGCGCATGATACGGAGACTGCTATGACATTTGTAAACAGACTGCTATATCCTCCATTCCCTGCAATATTAGATATGCGTATGATACAGAGACTGCTATGACATTTATAAACAGACTGCTATATCCTCCATTCCCTGCAATATTAGATATGCGTATGATATGGAGACTGCTAGGACATTTATAAACAGACTGCTATATCTTCCATTCCCTGCAATATTAGATATGCGTATGATATGGAGACTGCTAGGACATTTATAAACAGACTGCTATATCCTCCATTCCCTGCAATATTAGATATGCGTATGATATGGAGACTGCTAAGACATTTATAAACAGACTGTTATATCCTCCATTCCTTCCTTGGAGTTTCGTGGTGCAGGTGTATGACATGCTATTATTACTATCTTCCTTTACAAGACACTGCAAAATAACTTATTTTTTTACTGAAGACTGTTGCTGTACAAGTACAGGTGACAGGTGGCAGCAACCTATGAAAACTACAATAAAGCTTCAGCTCCATACATCACAACATAATGCTCCAACCACTCATAAACATAAAGAGAGACCCTTATGTTACAATGGGTGAGAAGTTACTTGAAGGATGGAATTTGAATGCAAAACTGAACAGTGGAATACGTCCAATACAAATGGTAAACAAAAGAGTCCCCCCAGCATCTGTACTGCATCAGTTTGTTTTTTTAACTGTACCCAAATGGAAAAACTGAAATATGTGAAACATTAAAGAGTCAGAACCTTAAAAAAAAAAGAAGAAAATATGTGTGAGGTCAAAGAAAAGTATGTTGAAATTAAGTAGATAGTCTTTCGGCTTTTCCCGGTTAGGGGCTGCCACAGCGGAACTCCAGTCCGCTCATGATTGGCAGTGGATTTTACAGTGCCGGGTTGCCAGCCTGACGCCCAAACTTCAACAAAGGCATGCCCATTCACGCTCGCACCTACCTGCATGTCTTTAACATCACTCGACTGCGGGGAGGACATGCAGACTCCATACAGAAGGAGCTCCAGACGAGAATCGAATAGGAGAACCTACTGCTGTGAGGTGACAGTGCTAACTGCTGCACCACCGCGGCCATTGACATTAAGTAGATAAATACCAAAAAACCCAGAACACAATAACCCAATAAATACAATAAGCAGAACACAATAATGCAATATATACCATAAGTGGTATACATATCTTAAACAAGCTATAGTTTGTACAAATCTGGGTTGGTGAGCTTCTTAATTTTCAGAACACATTGATTCCATATGGACAAGTTCCATAAATGTAATGGCAGATATACATATTTACAAAACCAAGCTCAAAGCATATTTTAACTTCCTTGTTTAAACTGTAATAACATTTTCATTGAAGGTCGCTTTAGTTACTTGGAATCCATATTTATTTAATTATAAAAGAACTGAGATGATGCAGACAATGTTTAGTGGACAGCATAATAAATCTTACTTGTAAAGAGAAGCTAAAGGTTTTAAACTTGTTTCTATTTTGTTACTCTAATGTAAGGAGTGAGAATGGAATTTTGAAAATAATTACATTTTTGATTACCTCTGTTTAAAAGACTCAGTTTTAGGTTAGAAATAAAGGGATGCAGATGAACATTACAAAGAATGTTTTGGGAGAAAAAAACATGCACAGGCCTTTTTTACCTTTCTCTAAAAACAAAAGAAACTCAAGACCTGAAAAGACTGAGGAAGGACAGAACATAGGTAGATTTTAAGATTTTACAGGGCAAAAATAATATGAATGAAAATATTATACATGTGAACCTGATGCATAAATGTGTTACAATTTATTTTCAGTCCCATCTGATACATTATGATTCGAATGGAAATTATGGATAATAATACCATATATAAACAGAATCAACTTAATTTAAGAAAGAAACAAACTGTGCACATTAAAACACACTATGGCCATGTGTGGAATCCTCTAGAGATATCTGAAAAAATGGAGAAAAATTAATTATCAAAACATGATTCACTAAATCTGCTTTGATAAATTAGAGTATTGCCAAAACCCCTCCACTACTGAGATATAATCTCAGAGGTTTCTTCTGCTCAAAAATCTTTATGTCAAATATAGGCTAGTAAAACATTTACTGTAATTCATAAGTCATAAGACTTAGCTGGAGAAATACCATGCTACAAAGGCAGTTTGCAACAGTGCAAGATGCAATGCTGCATTAAACATTTTACCTGCCTTGGTAGTGTAGGGAAATAAAGCCCCAGCTATGATGTAGGTGACCACAGTTCATGTAGTGGCTGTGGTATTTGATTGCACAGGCAAGGAGGATGGTTCTGCCTATCATGGAGGGAGGGAGTATGCATGCCAAAGGTCATATGTCTACATTGCTGTCCCTGGTGGAAACCAACAGAAAAAAATCAAATAGTATTTTTTGTGGGTAGGCAGAGATGTCCAGCAGTTGTTAACTACTTTCAGAATTGAGGACTGGTACAGTGCTGACTCCGATTGCATATTCCATCTGCCATCTCCCATTTCACGCACCATCTACTGACTCCCACTGCATGCTCCATCTGACACCTTCCACTGCAGGCACCATCTGCCATCTCCCACTGCACACATCTGCTGCTTCCCACTGCACGCACCATCTGCTGACTCCCACTGGATGCACCATCTGCTGACTCCCACTGCATGCACCATCTGCTGACTCCCACTGCATATGCTGCATTTAGACTGAAGGAGAAGATAAAATTGAGACCAGTAGCAGTGCGGGAGTAGATCCAATACAAGGCTCTAACCATAATGCTAAGTACACACCAAAGACCATTAGGTCAAATTCAGCTGTTCTCATATATTTCTTTGAAATACCTTAAAATTATTATATGTAGAACTGCTTCTAGGTCACTTTACCAATGACAACACAAGGAAACACAGATTGCTTTCATTAACAGATTGTATCCATTAAAAATGCCACAAGCAATCGAATCTACTACAATGAAGGTTGAAAAAAAAAACAAACTGATACCTAAAAAAAGTGTTTAAGCTTCACTGGGTCCACGTGTGGTGGGTTTTGCTGCAACCCCCATGCTACTTATACAGTCTAACTCCATGTCTGCATGATCATGGAGAAAGGGCAAAGGTCAGAAAAGCTGACTGTTCTCCCTAATCCATGAGTGCATGGTCTCCATATAACAGCACAAAGCAAGATTTTCATTCTACTCACAAAAGGGAACATGACAAACTGCCTTTTACTGAACAGATAACGATGAGAAGGCAGACTTCAGATAACGATGGGAAGGCAGACTTCAGATAACGATGAGAAGGCATACTTCAGATAACGATGAGAAGGCAGACTTCAGGTAACGATGAGAAGGCAGACTTCAGGTAACGATGAGAAGGCAGACTTCAGATAACGATGAGAAGGCAGACTTCAGATAACGATGAGAAGGCAGACTTCAGATAACGATGAGAAGGCAGACTTCAGATAACGATGAGAAGGCAGACTTCAGATAACGATGAGAAGGCAGACTTCAGATAACGATGAGAAGGCAGACTTCAGATAACGATGAGAAGGCATACTTCAGATAACGATGAGAAGGCAGACTTCAGATAACGATGAGAAGGCAGACTTCAGATAACGATGAGAAGGCAGACTTCAGATAACAATGAGAAGGCAGACTTCAGATAACGATGAGAAGGCAGACTTCAGATAACGATGAGAAGGCAGACTTCAGATAACGATGAGAAGGCAGACTTCAGATAACGATGAGAAGGCAGACTTCAGATAACGATGAAAAGGCAGACTTCAGATAACGATGAGAAGGCAGACTTCAGATAACGATGAGAAGGCATACTTCAGATAACGATGAGAAGGCATACTTCAGATAACGATGAGAAGGCAGACTTCAGATAACGATGAGAAGGCAGACTTCAGATAACGATGAGAAGGCAGACTTCTCAACGGGCCTTTTACTGAACAGATAACGATGAAGGCAGACTTCAGATAACGATGAGAAGGCATACTTCAGATAATGATGAGAAGGCAGACTTCTCAACGGGACACTTTCTGCTGATTATCTAGATTTTTGCCTCACATCGTTGGTTCATTTTTAGGAAATTGTGGTTTTCTGTCAAATTAGTGGTAAATCATTAAAGACTGAAGTTAGAAAATAATGACAGACATTTGACTTTCAGACTTCATACCCTTCAGAAAATTCATGCTAATGGAAAACCTGTTATTCTATCAGCTTTCTAAGTTTGTAAGAGCAATATTAAAAAATGTCTCTACTTTTGGTCCTTTGTCCCACTTTCATTTATTGTTTTGTCCAGATTTTTTGCTCAAGGCTGAGGGGTATGTGAGAAGGAACTTTGTGATCAGGCTACAATAAAATTAATGCTAAGTTACTGCCAATAATAAAACATTAAAACATTTCTTGAAAGTGTATGAATGCTGCCTGTAACTACATTTAAATTCCTTAGAATAGTCATGGTGTTTTTGCTTTAAAAACTTGCAAATATACATTTATGCTGAAAGCAGATGATCGGTCATCTGTCTCAGAGCCACTACAAGTCATCAGAGCTCACTTATCACATCTGTCCAAGTACATCAGCCATGCCGTATGCAGTTACCTCTCCTCTCCATCTTTACCCCTCTTTCATTTTTCACAAGTTTCAGAAGTAGTTATGAGGCATGCAGTCTAGGAGACCATCTCAATTTCCCAAATGCCCCAACGTGCTGTCTGGTTAAGTGATTTGCTCAGCATTATGCAGTAGCCAAAATGAAGGGTGAGGGCTTCAGGAAGCATCTTATTGACAACTTATCCTCCATCTCTAACTACCAGATTGATCAATTAATACACTTACCTGGGATGAGAATAGATCCTGCAGCCTTCTGATCTTCCAGCACCAAAGGTAAGTAAGCTATGTATTTAGCTGCAGACACCATATTTTCCATGACAACTTAATTCCCCTGATGATCTGTGTTCTAAAATTCATCTAGTAACTTATTTGGGAACACTGCTTTCTCAGTGAAGTAGTGATTGCACAGTTTGTGCTCAACCTTCATCCCTCCACCTGATACATGAGTCATCTTCTACTTCCTATATCCTACTTCATGAGATTTGCTCTTATCAGTTGTCATTAAACAATATACCAAAATCATGGCCCCTTCATTTCATCTCATTTATGCTAAGCTTATTAAGCATTTCTTCAAACTTTAGCTCTTTCATTCCCTTTACCATCCAGGTGACCCTCATTTAAACCCTTTCAGTAAGTCTTGTCACAGTATTGTTTGATTGGTTGGTTGACTGGTTGATTAGTAGTAATGCTTGTTTGGCTGTTTGGTTCACTGGTTGATTAGTAGTAATGCTTGTTTGGCTGGTTGGTTGGTTGACTGGTTGATTAGTAGCAATGCTTGTTTGGCTAGTTGGTTGGTTGACTGGTTGATTAGTAGTAATACTTGTTTGGCTGGTTGGTTGACTGGTTGATTAGTAGTACTGCTTATTCAGCTGGCTGGCTGGTTGATTAGTAGTAATGCTTGTTTGGCTGGTTGGTTGGTTGACTGGTTGATTAGTAGTAATGCTTGTTTGGCTGGTTGGTTGACTGGTTGATTAGTAGCAATGTTTGTTTGGCTAGTTGGTTGGTTGACTGGTTGATTAGTAGTAATACTTGTTTGGCTGGTTGGCTGACTGGTTGATTAGTAGTAGTGCTTATTCAGCTGGCTGGCTGATTGATTAGTAGTAATGCTTGTTTGGGTGGATGGTTGGTTGGTTGATTACTAGTAATGCTTGTTTGGATGGATGGTTGGATGGTTGGTTGGTTGGTTAGTAGTAATGCTTGTTTGGCTGGTTCGTTGGTTGATTGACTGGTTGATTAGTAGTAATGCTTGTTTGGCTGGCTGGCTGGCTGGCTGGTTGGTTGGTGGATTAGTAGTAATGCTTGTTTGGCTGGTTGGTTGGTTGACTGGTTGATAAGTAGTACTGCTTATTCAGCTGGCTGGCTGGTTGATTAGTAGTAATGCTTGTTTGGATGGATGGATGGTTGGTAATGCTTATTTGGTTGGTAGGTTGATTAGTAGTAATGCTTGTTTGGCTGGTTGGTTGGTTGGTTGATTGACTGGTTGATTAGTAGTAATGCTTGTTTGGCTGGCTGGCTGGCTGGCTGGTTGGTTGGTGGATTAGTAGTAATGCTTGTTTGGCTGGTTGGTTGGTTGACTGGTTGATAAGTAGTACTGCTTATTCAGCTGGCTGGCTGGACGGATGGTTGGTTGGTTGGTAATGCTTATTTGGTTGGTAGGTTGATTAGTAGTAATGCTTGTTTGGCTGGTTGATTGGTTGATTAGTAGTAATGCTTGTTTGGAATGGTTGACTGGTTGATTAGTAGTAATGCTTGCTTGGCTGGTTGGTTGGTTGACTGGTTGATAATTAATAATGCTTGTTTGGTTGGTTGATTAGTAGTAAACTATATGTGTGTGCTGACCTAGACTGATCACATTCAGCCATGAATACAGAAAGATAAGTAAGATAATGAAACATATATAATTTGTGGTTAGTCTAATATAGCATGAAAACTGCTTAACTTATAAGTATCTGAACCAATCAAGCATTCATCAAATGAGACTGCTGTGATCAGGGTTTGCCCTTCAGTCAAGGTGTAGAGAATTTAGAGCTGATCATTTAAGTATCAGAGCGCAGGCGGCAAAGCCCCTACATGGGAGCTGTAGGAGGAGGGGGACCCACAGAAAAAGGCCATAATGGAAATTGAGTTTATTGCTGTGTTTTTGGTTAATTGTCTTTTAAGGAAATGAAAAGGACCCAGGGAGAGAATGATCACATACATGTCCAAACTGTGGGGGCTAACAAATCAAGTAATGGGAAAGAGCAAAGGGAAATGATCAGTGCTGAAGAGAGTCAACACCACTGTGTGGTGTAACAAATGTATTAGAACTGTATGTCTTATCAAATGCTTGTTTTCCAAATGTATCACAACTGTATGTCGTGTATAAAGCAGTTTAAAGCATTGCGAATAAGGTAATGGTAGCAAGAGACTCACCCCAATATGATCATATGATAAGTATGATCATATGATAAGTATGAAGGAAAGGAAATGCTGGTTAGGAGATATGTGTTAAGTTGCTGTTCCTTTTCCTTGTAAAGTCTCCAAAATGGAACACAGCACTGCAAGTGAAGCCTTAACAGAGCCCTGTTTTTTGGTAGAATGATTTCCTGCCATTTCAGTCAAGTCCACTGGCTCTGCATGGTAATGTTTTGTCAGCCTTCTGCATGGTCACATAGCTCTGCATAGTTTATGTAGTCTCAGTCTACATGGTAATGTTTTGTCAGCCTTCCGCATGGTCACACAGCTCTGCATAGTTTATGTAGTCTCAGTCTACATGGTAATGTTTTGTCAGCCTTCTGCATGTTCACACAGCTCTGCATAGTTTATGTAGTCTCAGTCTACATGGTAATGTTTTGTCAGCCTTCCGCATGGTCACACAGCTCTGCATAGTTTATGTAGTCTCAGTCTACATGGTAATGTTTTGTCAGCCTTCTGCATGGTCACACAGCTCTGCATAGTTTATGTAGTCTCAGTCTACATGGTAATGTTTTGTCAGCCTTCTGCATGGTCACACAGCTCTGCATAGTTTATGTAGTCTCAGTCTACATGGTAATGTTTTGTCAGCCTTCCGCATGGTCACACAGCTCTGCATAGTTTATGTAGTCTCAGTCTACATGGTAATGTTTTGTCAGCCTTCTGCATGGTCACACAGCTCTGCATAGTTTATGTAGTCTCAGTCTACATGGTAATGTTTTGTCAGCCTTCTGCATGGTCACACAGCTCTGCATAGTTTATGTAGTCTCAGTCTACATGGTAATGTTTTGTCAGCCTTCTGCATGGTCACACAGCTCTGCATAGTTTATGTAGTCTCAGTCTACATGGTAATGTTTTGTCAGCCTTCTGCATGGTCACACAGCTCTGCATAGTTTATGTAGTCTCAGTCTACATGGTAATGTTTTGTCAGCCTTCTGCATGGTCACACAGCTCTGCATAGTTTATGTAGTCTCAGTCTACATGGTAATGTTTTGTCAGCCTTCTGCATGGTCACACAGCTCTGCATAGTTTATGTAGTCTCAGTCTACATGGTAATGTTTTGTCAGCCTTCTGCATGGTCACACAGCTCTGCATAGTTTATGTAGTCTCAGTCTACATGGTAATGTTTTGTCAGCCTTCTGCATGGTCACACAGCTCTGCATAGTTTATGTAGTCTCAGTCTACATGGTAATGTTTTGTCAGCCTTCTGCATGGTCACACAGCTCTGCATAGTTTATGTAGTCTCAGTCTACATGGTAATGTTTTGTCAGCCTTCTGCATGGTCACACAGCTCTGCATAGTTTATGTAGTCTCAGTCTACATGGTAATGTTTTGTCAGCCTTCCGCATGGTCACACAGCTCTGCATAGTTTATGTAGTCTCAGTCTACATGGTAATGTTTTGTCAGCCTTCTGCATGGTCACACAGCTCTGCATAGTTTATGTAGTCTCAGTCTACATGGTAATGTTTTGTCAGCCTTCTGCATGGTCACACAGCTCTGCATAGTTTATGTAGTCTCAGTCTACATGGTAATGTTTTGTCAGCCTTCTGCATGGTCACACAGCTCTGCATAGTTTATGTAGTCTCAGTCTACATGGTAATGTTTTGTCAGCCTTCTGCATGGTCACACAGCTCTGCATAGTTTATGTAGTCTCAGTCTACATGGTAATGTTTTGTCAGCCTTCTGCATGGTCACACAGCTCTGCATAGTTTATGTAGTCTCAGTCTACATGGTAATGTTTTGTCAGCCTTCTGCATGGTCACACAGCTCTGCATAGTTTATGTAGTCTCAGTCTACATGGTAATGTTTTGTCAGCCTTCCGCATGGTCACACAGCTCTGCATAGTTTATGTAGTCTCAGTCTACATGGTAATGTTTTGTCAGCCTTCTGCATGGTCACACAGCTCTGCATAGTTTATGTAGTCTCAGTCTACATGGTAATGTTTTGTCAGCCTTCTGCATGGTCACACAGCTCTGCATAGTTTATGTAGTCTCAGTCTACATGGTAATGTTTTGTCAGCCTTCTGCATGGTCACACAGCTCTGCATAGTTTATGTAGTCTCAGTCTACATGGTAATGTTTTGTCAGCCTTCTGCATGGTCACACAGCTCTGCATAGTTTACGTAGTCTCAGTCTACATGGTAATGCTTTGTCAGCCTTCCGCATGGTCACACAGCTCTGCATAGTTTATGTAGTCTCAGTCTACATGGTAATGTTTTGTCAGCCTTCTGCATGGTCACACAGCTCTGCATAGTTTATGTAGTCTCAGTCTACATGGTAATGTTTTGTCAGCCTTCTGCATGGTCACACAGCTCTGCATAGTTTATGTAGTCTCAGTCTACATGGTAATGTTTTGTCAGCCTTCCGCATGGTCACACAGCTCTGCATAGTTTATGTAGTCTCAGTCTACATGGTAATGTTTTGTCAGCCTTCCGCATGGTCACACAGCTCTGCATAGTTTATGTAGTCTCAGTCTACATGGTAATGTTTTGTCAGCCTTCTGCATGGTCACACAGCTCTGCATAGTTTATGTAGTCTCAGTCTACATGGTAATGTTTTGTCAGCCTTCCGCATGGTCACACAGCTCTGCATAGTTTATGTAGTCTCAGTCTACATGGTAATGTTTTGTCAGCCTTCCATGGTCACACAGCTCTGCATAGTTTATGTAGTCTCAGTCTACATGGTAATGTTTTGTCAGCCTTCTGCATGGTCACACAGCTCTGCATAGTTTATGTAGTCTCAGTCTACATGGTAATGTTTTGTCAGCCTTCTGCATGGTCACACAGCTCTGCATAGTTTATGTAGTCTCAGTCTACATGGTAATGTTTTGTCAGCCTTCTGCATGGTCACACAGCTCTGCATAGTTTATGTAGTCTCAGTCTACATGGTAATGTTTTGTCAGCCTTCTGCATGGTCACACAGCTCTGCATAGTTTATGTAGTCTCAGTCTACATGGTAATGTTTTGTCAGCCTTCTGCATGGTCACACAGCTCTGCATAGTTTATGTAGTCTCAGTCTACATGGTAATGTTTTGTCAGCCTTCCGCATGGTCACACAGCTCTGCATAGTTTATGTAGTCTCAGTCTACATGGTAATGTTTTGTCAGCCTTCCATGGTCACACAGCTCTGCATAGTTTATGTAGTCTCAGTCTACATGGTAATGTTTTGTCAGCCTTCTGCATGGTCACACAGCTCTGCATAGTTTATGTAGTCTCAGTCTACATGGTAATGTTTTGTCAGCCTTCTGCATGGTCACACAGCTCTGCATAGTTTATGTAGTCTCAGTCTACATGGTAATGTTTTGTCAGCCTTCTGCATGGTCACACAGCTCTGCATAGTTTATGTAGTCTCAGTCTACATGGTAATGTTTTGTCAGCCTTCCGCATGTCTCACAGCTCTGCATAGTTTATGTAGTCTCAGTCTACATGGTAATGTTTTGTCAGCCTTCCTAATGGTCACACAGCTCTGCATAGTTTATGTAGTCTCAGTCTACATGGTAATGTTTTTGTCAGCCTTCCGCATGGTCTACACAGCTCTGCATAGTTTATGTAGTCTCAGTCTACATGGTAATGTTTTGTAGCCTTTTGCTATCTGGTCACACAGCTCTGCATAGTTTATGTAGTCTCAGTCCTTACATGGTAATGTTTTGTCAGCCTTTTGTCACACAGCTCTGCATAGTTTATGTAGTCTCAGTCTACATGGTAATGTTTTGTCAGCCTTCTGCATGGTCACACAGCTCTGCATAGTTTATGGACATGTATAGTCTCAGTCTACATGGTAATGTTTTGTCAGCCTTCTGCATGGTCACACAGCTCTGCATAGTTTATGTAGTCTCAGTCTACATGGTAATGTTTTGTCAGCCTTCTGCATGGTCACACAGCTCTGCATAGTTTATGTAGTCTCAGTCTAGACCTCCCATCTGAGTTGCTCCAGTTTTAGTGTAAACAGTGAACCTGTTAAGCCTTTCTTCCACTTCAGATAAGATGCCAAGTAAGAATATTTTGGACAGTACTAGTCCAAGCAATAATGCTTGTGACACCCCCCGATCAGTGCCTTCTTCCCTCATACCAGATCTATAACCACCCACCATTTCATCCAGTCAGCCAGTTATGTACCCACCTCACTATTTTATGTCTTACTTCTATGCTCTTTACTTTCCCTAACAGTTTTTTTCTCTGACGTCATGTGATATGAATTGCAGAAATCCAAGTAGAACATATTCTGTAGTTTTCTTTTGTCAACCTCTTCTGTTATCCAGCCATATGGCTGGATCAGATTTGACTGACAAAAATACATTTTTATCAGTTTATACTAGTGATCACCTGCTAGTCAGGGAATTCTACCAGTAAATGTCTCTCTAAGACTTTCCACAATTTTTCATAAGGCCAGTATGGAGTTTATCAGCAAGTGATGGGAACCAGTTAAGAGGTTCATTCTTTGACACCCCTTGGTGCAAGGTTATATGATGGCACCCCACTCCTGTGATACCATTCTAGATTCTACAGATAACCTGTACACTTCTGACAATAATCCTCTTAGCACCTCTGGATGTTCCTTTTGCACCCCACCAAGCAGGTCCTATGATCCCTGTCTGTTTTCTCTAAGTCCCACCAGCTCCCCTCACACTTCTTCAGCACCGTACTTCCTCCCATATTAACATTCTTTGTTTCTTCTCTCTTCTATTCATTCTCACTCTCATTCTCTTTCCGTTTTGCACCGTACGTCTTCCCTATCCTTATTGCACCATACCTTTCCTGCCTGCCATCTCACTTTTGTTCCTTCTAGTTCTGGAAGTTTCATCCCTCCCTTCTCTATCGCCCTAACGTCTCCCACAGCCGAGTCCCTACTTTACTACCTATTTCTGCTATATTCCTCAGATGCCTTGACATTTTCCAAGGTGGTTCACTGTGCATTGCTTCCCTTTATCTGCTCCATGCCTGCCCTGCACTCTCTGATCAAGATTTCGTATAACATCCTTACTTCATTCTGTAGTGCTCTCCACCACCTGCAACACCCACAGGCTTCTCCTCCCATAACTCTCTCAGCTTCCCTACCACTGCAAAACCCCATTACTCATATTGCCTCCCCCACTCATTTCCTCCTTTTACATCTTCACCTGCCTGTAGGTACTATGGCCTTACTTCTATTATTCTGCTTCTCCCGAGTCTTTTTCTCCAGAAGGAGAGCCCAAATAGGCACTCACAGTTACACATCACATTATTTCTTAAACTGTTGTCAGAGTTTTCTTCAAATTGCTTTTTTCAAGATTCTCATCCCACATACCCTGTTTATTGCATGCACCCAAAGCCATTTTTCTGATTCAAACATTCCACTTTGGAATATATTTGATGATATTTATCCTGAAAGTCAGATTATTACTTTAGGTAAGGTCATATGCATTTACTTAACACTTCCTGACTACTGTGATGTAAGGAAGTACTGCAAGCACAGCTAGCTGTAATTTTGTAAATAATTATAGGTTATTTGTGAATATCACACTAATTTATACAGGATGCTGGTGTAACAAATGTATTAAAACTGTATGTCTTAGCAAATGCTTGTGTTACAAATGTATCACAACTGTATGTCGTGTATAAAGCAGTTTAAAGCATTGCCACCTGAACCACGTCCGGAGCTGCTAAGCAAACTTGGGAGTCAGAAACAAAGTATGATAATTCCTTCCTCAGAATATTTAGAATTAGTATTTTGAAAACATTGTTATTGCAAGCTTATTCTATCTTAGTCCATATTGGAAACTAGGTATTTTAGCTCTGGGTGAGCACAATACTGTGTTAACCTGATAACCGTTACCCACCCTCATATCCCCTCAGTTTTCCATCACTCTTTCTGACACTCACCCCCCCCTTACAAATACTAACAAACTCTTTAAATTGCAAAAGTGTATCTAGGCATTTATTTTTCCTATATAAGTATTAGCAGTTATCCTGACCTTCTAACGCAGGGCTGGCTGATTGTTTTTTGCTAAGTTCCTACTCAGTTGGTGTAGCCCCACTCCATTCACCCTCACACTTTGGCTCATCTTCCACCCCCATTCCCACCCACCCCTCCCATATCTTTTCCTTTATACCTAACCATTCAAACCACACCTCCCTACTTCCTTTCTATTCCCCTCCCCATATTTCCTCACATACACACCTCTTGCACTGTGCACCTCCTCATACCCACTTGACTATTCTACAGCATATCCTACAATAACTAATTCTTATCCACTCTCTGTCTCACTCTTCCCTATTCTTAGATATTATCATGACTTCTAAAATACAAACCATATTCCTACTACCTCTATTCTATATACTCTGCTACCTCACCTCCTACCACTCCCAACTGCTTTCTTCTCATTTCCACTCCTCTAATGGCACTTTTATTCTAAGTACAACACCCCAACAACGTCTACAAATTTGTCCATCCATCCTTCCCCCTACCACTCCCATGCCAAAAATAAAACTATCACCCTTTCCTTTAACCTCCAAAAAAAATAAATTTAAACTCACACTACCCAAACAATTGCTCTACTTTAAACCTCTGCTACTATCAGGAGGCATTCATCCTAACCCCGGCCCTGCACAGTCTACCCTGAACTATAGTCCTCCAGCAATCAAACCAACCAACCTCCCATGCTCAAAAAAGCAAGTATCTTTCTGCTCTATTAACCTCAGGAGTTTAGCAAATAAAGTTCTCGAATTCCATGCCTGGTTAGCTTACTACAAACCTGACATAGTCACCCTAACTGAAACTTGGCTGAAACCACAACACCTTGACAGTCAAAATGTCCCTGCTGGCTATGACATCCCCAGGCTGGACCAACATAACAAAAAGGAGGGGGAGTTGCCATACTCTACTCCGATCATCTCTTGCTAATTAGTCCCAGCTCTCTCTTACCATCCTTCTCTTCAGCAGAACTTCTATTTACCAACTTCAAACTTAACAAATTCACCACCATAACAGTAGTAGCTATCTACATCCCCCCTGGAGAAATATTACCATACTTGAAAGTACCCTATCTCACCTCTCTCACACCATCCATAATGAAACCATCATACCGGGAGATGTAAATATAGACTGGCTCACTATACAAACTCCCAATACTAATTCTTTCATCAATCTGCATGGATTTGAGCAGCTAATCACAGCCCCCACCTATAATAATAAATCTCACCTCCCTAGCTCTCTTCTAGACTGGATTTTGGTCTCCCACCCCCAGAACTATCATAATCCCCAGATCCATCCTAATGCACCCAGTGACCACTGCCCATTACTGTAACCAGACATACTCCCCACCTCACCAAACCCTTCAAGTATATTACCTCCCACAAACTTTCTAATTTCTGCCCTGACTCTTTCATCGACCTACTCTCCAGAACTAAATGGTCTCACCTCAACACTCTCCACTTGGATTAAGCTGTCCACTCTTTCAATACTACCTTCCTTGATATTCTTAACTCCCTAGCTCCCCTCCGCACTATTAGAATCAAATCCAACACAGCTCCATGGTGAACTCAATCAACCCAAACCCTCATGAAAAACCGTGATAGGATACGGAAAACATGGACTAAAACCAAGACACCATCTCTCCTTCAGACCTATAAAGAACTAAGAAACAAAATCAAGAAAATCATCCATAAAGACAAACTAAATATCTATGCACACCCTCCCACTACCCTAAAATCAGACCCCAAAAAATTCTGGAATTCTATCAATCATATCCTTCATCCAGGAAACCCTTCCCCTCCTAACCCTTGTCCAAATGAAACCCCAGTAGACACTGCCATTAAATGTAACAATCACTTTACTGACTCCATAACCACCTTAATGAAAACCCTTCCCCTCCTAACCCTTGTCCAAATGAAACCCCAGTAGACACTGCCATTAAATGTAACAATCACTTTACTGACTCCATAACCACCTTAATGAAAACCCTTCCCCTCCTAACCCTTGTCCAAATGAAACCCCAGCAGACACTGCCATTAAATGTAACAATCACTTTACTGACTCCATAACCACCTTAATGAAAACCCTTCCCTTCCTAACCCTTGTCCAAATGAAACCCCAGTAGACACTGCCATTAAATGTAACAATCACTTTACTGACTCCATAACCACCTTAATGAAAGCCCTTCCCCTCCTAACCCTTGTCCAAATGAAACCCCAGTAGACACTGCCATTAAATGTAACAATCACTTTACTGACTCCATAACCACCTTAATGAAAACCCTTCCCTTCCTAACCCTTGTCCAAATGAAACCCCAGTAGACACTGCCATTAAATGTAACAATCACTTTACTGACTCCATAACCACCTTAATGAAAACCCTTCCCCTCCTAACCCTTGTCCAAATGAAACCCCAGTAGACACTGCCATTAAATGTAACAATCACTTTATTGACTCCATAACCACCTTAATGAAAACCCTTCCCTTCCTAACCCTTGTCCAAATGAAACCCCAGTAGACACTGCCATTAAATGTAACAATCACTTTATTGACTCCATAACCACCTTAATGAAAACCCTTCCCTTCCTAACCCTTGTCCAAATGAAACCCCAGTAGACACTGCCATTAAATGTAACAATCACTTTACTGACTCCATAACCACCTTAATGAAAACCCTTCCCTTCCTAACCCTTGTCCAAATGAAACCCCAGCAGACACTGCCATTAAATGTAACAATCACTTTACTGACTCCATAACCACCTTAATGAAAGCCCTTCCCTCCTAACCCTTGTCCAAATGAAACCCCAGTAGACACTGCCATTAAATGTAACAATCACTTTATTGACTCCATAACCACCTTAATGAAAACCCTTCCCTTCCTAACCCTTGTCCAAATGAAACCCCAGTAGACACTGCCATTAAATGTAACAATCACTTTACTGACTCCATAACCACCTTAATGAAAGCCCTTCCCCTCCTAACCCTTGTCCAAATGAAACCCCAGCAGACACTGCCATTAAATGTAACAATCACTTTACTGACTCCATAACCACCTTAATGAAAACCCTTCCCTTCCTAACCCTTGTCCAAATGAAACCCCAGCAGACACTGCCATTAAATGTAACAATCACTTTATTGACTCCATAACCACCTTAATTAATTCACTCCCCCACAGTAGGAATATTAATACCCCCACTAACTTATTTCCCTTCCCACCTCTTCTAATTCTTTCTCACTTAAAGCTGTAGCAACTAATTATATAAAGTCCTTACTCTCTAAACTTAAACCCTGCTTCCCCTCAGCAGACAAACTACCCTCCTATTTCCTTAAGACTGCCTTGGAACCCCTGGTCTATCCTATATCAATTTTGATCAACGGCTCTATTTCTGAATCATATGTCCCCTCTTTATGGAAACAATTCTTTACTTTACCCATTCACAAACGTGGCAATTTGTCAGACATATCAAACTTCAGACCAATCGCTATACTATCTCCTCTCTCTAAAATATTAGAGAAATGCATTCACAAACAGATAATGCAGTACCTTCACCAAGAAAACCTTCTCACACACACACAACATGGTTTCCATCCTAATCATAGTACAACTGCACTAATATCCTTCATCAACACAGTATCTCTTGCTTGTTAAAATAATAAACGTCTTGTGCCTGTTCCTCAACCTGTCTAAAGCTTTTAACACTGTCTCCCACTCTCTCCTCCTGGAAAAAAATGACTTACTTCTCCCCTCCTACCATTTCCTGGTTCTCCAGCTATCTCTGTAACCAACAGCAATCAGTAAAATGACTCTCTGCTCTATCACCTCCCCTCACTGTGCAAATGGGTGTCCCCCAGGGATCTATCTTTGGACCACTGCTCTTCAGTATTTTCACAAACTTACTATATACCTCTTGTCCCTAGTCATCACTTGTGTAATATGCTGATGACTCTACTGTCATCACCACTGCAGACAACCCATCAGACCTCCACTCTGCTACCCAAGCATCCTTCAACACCATTGAGACTTGCCTTAATGACAACAAATTAATTCTAAATCCAAAGAAAACCAAGCTCCTACTCTTTCTCCCCAAACACTACACCAATCTTAAGGCTACATTTAACATTTTATCAAGCAATAACACCATCATCACAGCTGAACCTAGCACTAAATTGCTAGGAGTCACTATAGATGATCAACTTAATTCTGATCTACAGGTCACAGACAGTATCACAAAACACACTAGAAACGTGGACACCTCTACCGTAATAAGAAATACTTAACCAACACAGCCAGCATTACTCTCTCCCATGCTTTTTTACTTCCCACACTTCTATACTCCTGTCACATATTCACTAACCTCAACTCTACACCAGGGGCGGCTCGTGGCATCGGACTGCCGGACTGCTGCCCCCTCAGCAAAAAAAAGAAAAAGTACATTTTTCATAGTGTGACACACTCAGTATTATTTTTTTTTGTTTACTCTCTCTGTCTCTGTGATTCCTTCCTGCCTCGGCAAGTACGTGCATGCCCACTTTAACCACCTCAGGTTGCGGTGGTTTTAAATAAATACTTTTTTTTTTTGTTTTTGTTGCAGCTTGATGAGCTAATGAAGGCATCGGTGTGATGCCCAGCAGTCTATGCGGTTCCAAACCGCATAGAATTGGAAGGGGTTCGGACTGCGACGTCCGCAGGCACGTACATGACGTGCTTGGGCTAAATGCTGCTGATTGGTTGTCACTCTCTTCCCGGGCTTTATGTGCTGGGAAAAGAGCGAGAATCAAGCAGTTTTCTGTTGTGGACTTATGTGAGTCAATCAGGGAAGGATAAGGATTCGGATTTACCACCTCCAGTGACTGCAGTAATGAAAAACCTAGACAGGGAATTCCGAATATGATAGAGAATGAATGGTAGGACAAGAGTAGCCAGCAATGACGTTTAGGCATTTAGCCTGATAATGGAGGAATTGTTTGAACTGAGGCCTAAACTGGACATAGGAGGGGAGGTTTTTTTTAGATAGTTCAAATTTAATTCCAGAGTTTAGAGTCTAGTGAGGAGAAAGCATTATTGAAACAATGAAGTTTACTTAAAGGTTTCAGTAACGTTGTGAGAAGCTTCAGATGTTATACGAGGCTATTTTAGTTGGTGAGTTTCTCTGTGAGAGGTAAAAATGTTCCACTGAACCAAATAAGAAGTGTGCTGCCTGTTTGATTTGAAGCCATTTGACATTTTAGCATATTAGACAGTGCGCTGAATGATGGGAGAATCTGGTAATGAAACTTTCAATGCTGTTTTTCAATGAAAGAAATTCTACAAAATTAAGCCTGTTCATATTTACTAACTCACTTCATAAATAAAAAAGGAAGTTCAAATATGTCCAGCTAATACAAAAATAAAGTATTTGTGCACAGTGTTGCCAATTTCATTTTGGCTCAGAGTGTGCTGTTCTCAGATAGATTTGTAGTTTACATTTAGTATTAGTCAGTCTGTTAGCCAACTAAAGCCCACTAAGGTGAAGCATCCTTTGAGGGGTGACCCAGGAGCAGTAGATAATTAAATGACTTGCACAAAGTAGACAAACAGAGGTGTTGAGAACCAAACTCTGTAGCTCAGGATGAAGCTTGATAGCAGTTTATAGACTTACTGCTCCATTGTCTAAACTATTGTCTAAACTGCCAGATTTATACTGTAGCATCATTACTTTCTCTATATGTCTTACATTAAGATAGCTTTAATGTAAATGAACATGGATTATTCAAAAAATATTTTATCTATGGCAATTTCCCTTACAAGTATTCCTAATCATATTGCACTGCTCTGCTTACCTGCTGCATGCAGCAAGCTATATAAAATATTTTCCCATATCCCCACTTAGCCTGAAGATCTTTCCAGGTAGATAATCCAGGTCAGCAAATGTAATAAATATATTATTCCTTGGTGGTATGAAGGAGCCTAGTTGTCCAGCCATTAAGACAAGGACTACAAGACTTCTTTACAAACTTAAACCATATTCCCCACCAGCTGACAACCTAACTTCACTCTTCCTAAAGACAGCTGCCACCTCCGTAACATACCCGGTATCCATCCTGATTAACAGCTCAATCCGTGAATCCACTCTCCCAACTCTTAGGAAGAAATTCCACACCATATCTATCCACAAAGCTGGGAACTCTATAGAACTCTCTAATTACCATCCAATTGTCAGACTCTCTCCACTCTTCAAAATTCTCGAGCACTGTGTCCATAAACAAATCCTGTCATATCTCATACTAGAAAACCTCATCACCCCTAAGCAACACAGCTTTCACCCCACCACAGCACCACTATCACTCTCATCTGCTTTACAAATGCCATCTCTCTTGCCAGAGACAATAATAAATTAGTGCCCTGCCTCTTCCTAGACCTCTCCAAAACCTTTGACACTGTCTCTGACTCCATCCCCCTTTCTAAACTAACTCAACTAAACCTCTCCCCAACTATTTCCTGGTTTTCCAGCTACCTCACTAACAGACAGCAATCAGTCAAATGGCTCTCAGCCCTATCTCCCTTTCTCCTCATAAAATGGGTGTCCCACAAGGCTCCATTCTAGGCCCCCTTCTTTTTAACATATTTACTTACCAACTCCATACATCCACTCCTCAGTCATCCCTCATTCAGTATGCAGACGACTCCAGTGTCATCACCACTGCTGACAATCCCTCTGATCTGCTTTCCCTTACTCACATCTCCTTTAACCTCACTGAAACTTGGCTAACTGACAACCATCTCATATGTAACCCTAAAAAGACAAAACTCCATCTATTCTTATCCAACTCTTTCACAGATTGGGAACTCCAGACTGCTTTGTCAGCAGTCCAGATAAGCCATCTCTGCCCTGCAACCCAGACGTCGAAGACCACACAGAACGGAAGACGTCCAGCCTGCAACGTCCACTGGCTGGAGCCTGTTCTCATGGGGGGTGTGGATGCTCTCATGGGGAAACTGTTACCATGTGCAGGACTCATGGGGACTGGAGGAGCCAAAGGGCATGTAGGTAGGGAAGTGAGATGAAAGAGGTGTGTGTGTGTGTGTGTGTGTGTGTGTGTGTGTGTGTGTGTGTGTGTGTGTGTGTGTGTATGTGTGTGTGTGTGGATATAAAATGCCCCAAGTGCTATATGGTGGTGGGTAGAGAACAGGCATGAACTCTATACCTTGGGCCCAGGTAGCAAGAGCCTGAAGTCCCTACCCACCACCATTTGTAAATAAATTGCAGATTTTTCCCTCATGATTGTTCTGTTCCTCATAAAATCTGTGGTTTCTGTATGTGTCCTTGCAGTCAGTAGTGCATTGGTGCAGTCAGTAGTGCATTAGTACAGTGGTAGCATTGTTGCCTACCAGCTGCAGGTTCTCTGATTTGATTCTTGGCTGAGGTGCCTTCTGTGTGGAGTCTGCATGTCCTCCCTGTGTTTGCGTGGGTGTCCTCCCATCTTACAAAAACATGTATCTGTCTGGAGTGTTTCTCCCTGGGCCTCTGCTGAAAATTGGCTTTTATTCCAAGTCAGACTTTCCTGGTTAACAAATGTTAAATAAAAATGATAAGCATTTGAATTTCAGACTTCATATGCTTCAGAAAGTACACGATAACACAAAAGCTTGTATTCTAGCAATTTTATAAGTTTATAACATGGATATTTGAAATTTGTCCCTATTTTTGGGACTGTATTCCCCCATTATTTGCTTCATCCAGGGTTTTGTGCTAAAGTTGAGAGCTTTGGTAAGAACTGAATTCACTGAATATGTTTGGGGGCTGTATTCCCCCATTACTGGCTTTCTCCGGATGTTTTTTGCTAAGAGGTTGAGAGCTATGGTGAGAACTGAATTCAATGAATATGTTTGGGGAATGTATTCACCCATTATTGGCTTTGTTCAGGTGTTTTGTGCTAAGAGGTTGACAGCTAAATGTATTTTCTTTGAATGCAGGTTTCAGTGCAGTTTCAATGAATGTGAGTTTTCAAGGGCAGAGAAGTTTTAATGCTAAGTCTGTTTTCATTGTGAGACTGCATTGCTTTGTTTAGCAAATACCTATCAGTGTTTGCGCTGTAAAATGTAAAATAAAACTTTCAAATGAAGTCCAAATCATCACAGAAGTAAAGCAGTATGCACATTAGTGTTTATGGTAAATGGGGTGAAATAACCAAGCAATGGTTCATTGGAATGGCTGCAGGGGGGAAGCTCTATTCAACTATGATTTTGTGAGGGGGGAAGGTCAGCAAACTCAAAGACAGCCCCGGCTGAACTATACCTCTCAACTGTCCAGATTTTTGCAGAATTAATAGATTTTTGCTTCTTATTTTTGGTTTGTTCCTCATAAAATTTGTGGTTTTCTGGCAAATCATTTAGGAATGAAGTCACTAAATAATGACAGACACTGAGATTTAGACTTCATAACCTTCAGAAACATGCATGCTAAAGCAAGACCTGTTATTCTATCAACTTCTGAGCTTATACAAGAGCAATTTTTAGTACTGTTTACATGTCCCCCCAATATATTTGGCCTTCTCCAGATTTCCTGTATTAACAGGTTGAGAGGTATGGGCAAATAAATTGCTTTATAGAATTAGGCATATCCAAACCTCTCAACTGTCCACGATTTTGGCTCAAAATGTTGCTCTTCCCCTATTAATCCCTCCGCAAAATGGCAATTTTGGAAGAAAACATGGAGGGTTTACAATTAATAAATAACTGTAATAATCAGAGTTATAGATTACTTTTATTTCAGAAATGCATGTAGATTCTTTTATTTTGTCAGCTGCTCAAGTTAGCAGTACAAATATTAAAAAGTGTCCCTTCTTTGACAGGTTCCCAGCTGTATTGTGTGGCTATTTTATATTTTTGCATCGCATTTTTGGTCCATTTTCATAAAATTGTGTTTTTTTGGCAAATTAGTGGCAAATCATTAAAGACTGAAGTTAGAAAATAATGACAGACATTTCAGTTTCAAATTTCATACCCTTCAGAAAATTCATACTATGCAAGACCTACTATTATATTATCTTTCTAAGTTTATAAGAGCAATATTTAAAAATTGTCCTTATTTTGGGGTCTTTGTCCCACTTCTATGAATGGCTTTGCCCAGATTTCTTGCTCTGAGGTTGAGAGGTATGAAATGTGTCAGGGCCATCACTGTCAGCCAGACACATTTCAAATTGTGACATACTTGTTGCACCCCACTCCCCCATGTAGTGACTCTGGATGTGTCGAAGCAAAGCAAAGTTATGCAGTGTAAATGTGCAGAGTATCCCCCCCATCCAAGGTAGACATAAGTACTAGAGTGGCTTTTCATCTGTCCTTGATTTTTGCAGAATGGTCTGGTTTCTGTCATATTTTTTGTACTGTTGATTTATGCTTATTACTCAAAGTGCCTGTTGCTCTGTGTTTAAGTAGCAATACTTTAATGACCATCAGGTAAGCTTGGCTGAGATCGTAAGATGCAAGTAAGCTTTAATAAGCATACTGTTAAAGAATTGCCAACATTGAAAGCCTTTCTGTTGTTGCCATGTGGAGAATACTTAACTAGATAATGTATAAGCCTTGGGTATTGAAATGCATATGACAGTATTTGTAATGAAGGACAGGATTACATTATTTTAAGAAGCTCATTACACTTGGAGACTTCCAGTCATCTCTGCAGGCTTTACCCGTAAATAAACAGAATGCCAATCGTGTGGTCCATAACCTGTACAGTAATCCTTTTAAGCAATGTATCTTGAGCTTATTTCTTGTTTGCTTTTCATTTTTTACTTTGATCATGTTTTCCCCATGAAACAAGTAGATAGTTGTCAGGTAGCAGGTCTTTTTTTGGATAAGAAATATTTTTACAAGTGGGGGCATCAGAGATTTCTACTTTCAGCATGTTACTTGGTACTTTAATAAAGCTGAATATAAATTATAATTAGAACTGCACTGCATGAAATGGTTTGAGTTGAGTGCTGCTTGTTTTTCTTATACTTGATTTTGACTGGCATTCCATTAATGTATTTAAAAAGTAATTTATTTTTTCATGCCTCACAACCTTTTTGTTTCCATCTAGATATTAAGTAAGCTGTCATGCAGCCAATGCATTGAAATATTTTTATTCTTCTACACTTCATTTTGTCTCGGACTCTCATAATGACGGTTTGGCACCCACGGCAGTGTATTTAGTTAGTTTTTGTGGTTTTTGAGCATAGCTCCTCCCCTTTCTAGTTGTCCACACCCCTTCCCATTGACCACACCCATTCAGCTGTCTCCTGCAGCCCCCCTTTGATTTGAAGTCACCAGCCGCCACTGGGAGTCATTTCAAGACTTCAAACTACCTATAATAAGGTGGCCAGATTTGCAGCCAACCAATCCTACAAGTCTCATCACTGATTATCACTTAAGCAACTGGACTGGCTTGAGTTCCCTCACCTGCTACTCCTTTATCAGCTGCAAATTATCCACTCCATCATGTACCTGCCCTCATACTGCCCCAGCCTCTCTACTATTATATCTAAATACTCCCCAGCTAGGTCACTTCATAGCTCAGATCAAGGGCTATTACAGATTTATAAACTCAAAACTAAAATAGGATATCTACTCTATAACTACAACCCAGCCACTTCCTGGAACCAACTACCCCTTGAAATAAAGTCCCTTGACCATGTCAAGCAATTCAAATTAGCCACTCAAAAATACCTAACAATAAAATGGCCCTGCCAATCTTGTCATCCCCCCTGAAACTACTACCCTTACACCTATACTCCTCCTTTCCCCAAGTTTACTTCTAACATTGTGCTCCTTCCACTTCCTTCCTTCTATCTGCTCTTTCTTTTTCCCTCCCTCTCTTATATTTCTTCCCTGTCTACCTCATCTAAACTATATTCAACTGTTTCCCATTAAATCTTCTACTTTCACCTGTCTGTCATCTTGGACATCACCTCTTTCCTTCCGTATATCTTCATTCCTACTTCAGTATACAACCTCTCTAAACCTATCTACAGTAACTCAGGCATGTTAATTTACTATGCCATTACAACCCAACTGTAAATTGTGCTGACAGTAACTGATTCTTTGTTAGATTTTATTGAACTGCAGAGCCTCTCTCCATCCAACTATTGCATATATGCTGTCTATACCTAAAACCAATCATGTTGCTCTTTCATCATTTCTTGTGTTATTGTAACCTGATAGTAACTTTTTTGCTGACTGTAATTGAACTTTGTTAAATTTTATTCACTGAGGAGCTTTTCTCCCTGGGACTCTGCTGAAAATGAGCCAAAAGCTCAGTCAGACTAACCCAGTTAACAAATGTATAATAAATAAAAATAAATATCAAACTGCTTTGTACAAATGTTTGTGTTGAAAAGGTAAATATTTGTATAGTGCTTGTGTTTAAAATGTATCCACACTGTGCCCTACTGGAATAGAACAGAAATATACATGCACTATTGTAACTGTTTAAATTTATCTGTTTTAACAGAGGAAACTGGAGGGTTAACCTCAATCTAGCAAACCTTGGAAAAATATCTAAAATTGAATTACTTTATAGGCTAGGCCATAAAGATATTTCAATGCAGCTAGAGACACAAATTCTGTACTAGGAAGCTTTCTGTATTGTCTTTGGGGTGAACTAATCGCTACTTTGAAAGCATGAAGGAATGCGATTGTTTTATGACTTACAGCACCTGCCAAACATCTGAGCAAAAGCCCTTGTCTAGGTATTTTTACAGATAGATGCTAGATGTTAAATGCTGCCAGCTGCCAGCAATGGGGATTTCCATGAGAACTAGAAGTCAGATGACCAGAAATGATGTCATTCTGCAAGCCATCCCAGCAGTAATATTTTAGATATTATTTTGGTAAGTCTCTCAGTGAGACAGAGAATTCTGCATTCTGTTTTGGACCTGACAACAACAACAGCAAGAACCATTCACTACATCTGCTTTGCTCTAAGTAAGTTATTAGGATAGTGTAACTCTCTTAGATTCAGTCAGAAATATAGTGAAGCATAGTTTAGCTGTTATTTTTCTTTATTTGTGTGAGGTTAAATTGCAATGTTATTTTAAAAATTTCCTGTGATTTTGAACTCTGATGCCACTGTGAATATATATTTAGTATTGTCTTTTTATTTTATTATTTAATATTAAATATATTTAAACCTTTCATTGGGGCTGATCTGTGTAGAAATATTTAAGTTCTGAGGGTACTTGGATATTTATTTGGTGAGACTTTGTGAGCCACTCCTAATAGCCTTGCTCTTGGTCAGACTAACATTTGTATTAATATTAATATTACACAGTAAGATTGGACACCGATTGTTAAGGGCTTTAAAGTAGCCAATAAGGAGTGACTGGTGGCAGTGGTAACTACCTTACAGTATGGGCAGAAAGGGGCATAGCTAGTAAACCTGTGCCACCCTTTCCCAGGTGTTTGTGTGTGTGTGTAAATCAAACCTTGACGAGTGTGTGTGTCAGCTATTTGGGCAGGGACATGAAGCACTGGTTGGACAGAGAGGATGCTGGAGGAATTGGCTTGGTCACTCAGCTGAGATCTCAGCTCTATAGCTGTACCTGTGGGGAGTCTTATTAGGGATCTGGAGAAAACTCATGTAGCCTGTAAACTGCAGTCAATAAAGACAGTGTTTGTACTCTCAAGCAGCCACATGGTAGACATTCACAATTTTGTATCACAAAATAATCGTATTTTTTGTTAGCTTAGTCAGTCAGGGAGAGCAGGCAAGGATGTCAGCAGAGAATTATGGCAAGCTGACAAGGAGCCAGTTGACTGAGATGTGCCAAGCCAAAGGACTGGTGCATGCCAACCTGACTAAAGCAGAAATGATAGCAGCCTTAACCACAGCTGCAGCAGAGACCAGCAACCAGGAAGACAACCAGACTGGCCTTGGGTATGCACAGCTCTCAGAAAATGGAAAAATCCTTATGAAGTTAAAGAGACTTGAACTGGAGGCCAAACATTTGGAAACAGAATCAGCAGAGAGACTGAGACATCTGGAAGCCAAAGAAAATGAGAGGCAGAGGCAACATGAAAAGGAAATGCTGACTGTTCGCCAGGGTCATGGAGGTAACGGAGAAGGGAGTAACCGAACCCCAGAAGCAATAATGGTCAGTAAATTTCTTCCGCAATTTAAAGAGGGTGACAATTTTGATAGTTTTATTTATAAGTTTGAAAGGATATGTAAACAGTATAATGTTGACCAAGGGCTCTGGGTACGGTTCCTGACCCCCTTACTCCATGGTAAAGCAGTAATTGCTGTTTCTAAATTGCCTGATACTGATTGCTTAAATCATGCTACAGTTAAAATTATTTATTGGAATGCTTTAAGTTAACACCTGAAACGTACAGAACAAAATTTTGTGAGCATAGAAGCAAGGCAGATGAAAGTGTGTGTGATTATATTGCTGAGTTAAGCACTTATTTTCATAGGTGGGTGAGTGGGTGTCAGATCACCACTTCTGAAGGGCTGGCAAACCTTTTGGTGAGGGAAGAAGCCCTTAGCACTTTGCCTGACGACATGAGAATCTGGTTGGCAGATAGAAAATGCAACACCGCATATGAGTTTGGGAAAAATGGAGACCTATACCTAGCAAGCAGGGCACCACTGCACAGGAAAGGGATACCCAGTGCTGCACATGGGTCTAAGGGAACCCATGGTGGGTAACCTAGACTACCCCAAAAGAGTCCATCAGTTACAGGGGAAATGTTTTAAATGTAACCAGTGGGGCCATGTAGCATATAGATGTCCATGGAGGCAAGGTGGATGTGCCAGCAAGTGGGAGTAACAGAATGCCAGTGGTAAGTTGTCTGGAGACAACAAGGGTACCAAATTACCACAAGAGGTTATAGCCTATCTTAGTAGATGGGAAACAGGCCACTGCTAAGACAGAGACAGCCTCTGACCTAACCATTGTGAAGCCTGTAATGAGTAAAGAGGAGCACTATTTGCTTGGGCAGACTACTCCAGTCGGTTTATCATGACTGGGAGGGTGGAAAACAAAGCAAGCAAGTAGGTGTGTTTGAGGACATCCCTGCAGATGTCCTGATATGGCCTAGTTGTTGGGGAGGCTGTGTGTCTGAGCACATCAACAAAAAAAAACACAAACTGGTAAAAACAAACGAACAGAGCGGGCTTATACAACTGACTCCTTTATTGGTAAATGCCTTCATTGGCATATAATAAGCCAACTTCTTCAGACCATAAACATATAAACAACCATAATAAAATTCAAGATACTTTTTATATATCTTTTGCTCCTCCAATCAAGCAATCAATTAATTAAATAAAACCACTCAACTAAATGGATTTAAAGGCACAAAACACTATTTCCTGCTGAACCCAAACGTTTGCCTTACTTAAAATTATGTGAATCGGCACATATTAAACACCATTACATAAATCCATAACAATTATTAAAAAATCAAATTATGCTTATAAAAACACAATATTAGTTTCTCAATAAAAAATCTTTTACGTTTTTATAAAAAGAAGAAATTGGTTCATTGATAACTACTGAAATTATTCATTCAGTACAGCCTGATATTTTCATCTAGCCAAAGCTTTTATTTTGAGCAGACATTTAATAGACAAATACTCATTTAAACCAGGCATAACATATGCCATAGTACGAATCTGCCAAGCCAATTCTGTTTCCTCCAATCTAAGTTGCCATGGGCCTCCCCTAATATTGCGATCTACCTTATGTAGTATGAAAAAATTGAACTTATGGTTCGGGTTATCTATTATATGCCTCGCTAGGGCATTCATAGTAACCCGTCTGTCAATAGTGTATTGATGTCCGTATAGACTTCGCTTGAATTTACATTCTGTTTTACCAATGTAATAACCCTCACATTGGTTACAGACAGCCTCATATACTACCCCTTGGGAATCGCATGTGTGTTTACCCTTAATTCGATAGGTCTTATTCCTTATAATAACCTTGTTGGTTTCTTTAATATGTTTACATTGGGTACACCTTCCGCATTTAAACATACCGGTTTGGCTTCTCAGTACTCGTTTTGGTCTCTCCACTAAGTTTTTCAAATTAGAACCTCTTCTGTATATTACAGACGGTACTGTACCCAAATTTTTAGACAATTTGTTGTCTTCTTGTATAAGAGACCAATTTTTACAAATAATCTCCTTGATGCTCCCCGCATCAAGAAAATAAGTTGTTAAACTACTTACTACATCCAAACCTTTATCTTTCCTCTCGGAAATGTTATCAATTCCCCTAACTAGCGGGGTTCGATGATCTTGTTTATCTTGCACCAAAGGCTGAAAGTAACCTGATAATCTTTTATTACATACTTCCTCCATCACTTGGTCAATCAGGGGTAAGGGGTATGCCCTTCTCAAGAACATCGATTTAAGGAGGTAGCGTTGTCGCCTCACAGTTAGACGTTGCCCGTTCGATTCCCAGAGTGTCTTCTGTGTGGTGACATGCATGAATGGGCGTTCCTTTGTTGAAGGTTGTAAGAACGCATTAGAATAATTTGGTTTCCAATGAATGGTAGACTTGAATGGCCCATTATTATAATCTTTACTAAGATGGATATCCAAAAAGTTAACCTCATGTTGACCTATTTGGTATGTGAACTCTAGAAATTATGTAAATGTAGTTATTTCAGATATAAATCCACCAATCTTTTCTATCGGCCCCTTCCATAGAAAGAACATGTCATCCTGGTACCATGTGTACCAGGCCACATGTTCTTTGTATGTTGTACTGTTGAACAGGAACGACCTTTCCCAAAATGCCAAGACACTATTTGCAAAACTGCTCCCACATGGGGAGCCCATTGCGATACCACTTTTTTGGAGAAATAATTTGTTTGAAAAAAGAACAAAGTTGTTCTCTAATATTATTTCAAGAAGAACCTCTATCAAATTAATTATTTCCTGTTCCATTCCTCTTAGAGAAAGGAACTCCCTAACACATTGTATTCCTATTTGGTGAGGAATAGAGGTATAGAGGTCCTTAATGTCAACAGTTAAAAAGATATGATTGTTCATCAAATTCCAATGCATTGTTTTCTAAAAAATGCCAAGAATCTCGACATATTTGTAATTCTGATTTTACAAATGGTTTTAATTTGGAATCTACCAGCTTAGCACAAGCGTGCGTCACTGAACCCCTACCGTCCACTATAGGTCTAAATGGGGGACTATTAACATCTTTGTGTATTTTACTGGATCCAAATAAAGTTGGAACTACTGGGGGTGGCATAGTCAGAAAGTGGTACAAATCCACATCAATGCTTCCTTCTAAGAAAAGATCACTCGATATGCCACTTATTTTGTTGTATGCCCCATTAAGTTCAATCTGACTTACACTCACATAAGCATCACTGTCTAAAAGGCTGAACATTCTTGTCTCATATGTTTGTTAGTCCATAAACACCAACCCCCCCCCTCCTTTATCGGGTTTCATAACCCTCACATTACATACATTTAGCAGTTTGAGAATGTCCCGTTCATATTCATTGATGTTTCTATTTTTGTTACAATTTAACACTCTACAATCGAGTGCATGCCTAATATCTATTTCGCAAATTTTCTCAAACATGGCCAACGACGTTTGAAGGGGTGGGTTAAACAGACTTGAAACTCTAAGACTATTAATAAGACCAGAGCTTTGTCTTAGTTCACAAGTCAAATTAAGTTTATGGACAAACATTTTCAAATCTATAACAGTTCTGACTAAGTCAGCCCTCTGGTCCGGAACAAAAGTCAGCCCTTTAGCAAACAAATCAGCCATTTCCACATCAACTACCAATGAGCTGAAACTGAAAATATGAAAGTCTCCTTCAGTGTTCACCACAATTGTTGGTACGCAATGGGCTACCTCCTTCTTCTGTTTTGGTGCCTCCTCTGTGGAGCCGGTTTCCTGTTCTGACCTGATTGTCATGTCTGTTGTTGGCCGGTATGGATATCCCAAAAACCCTGCTGCTCATTATCACCTGTTTGGTCATGTGATGTCTGTTGTTGGCCGGTATGGATATTCCAAAAACCCTGCTGCTCATTATCACCTGTTTGGTCATGTGATGTCTGTTGTTGGCTGGGATGGATATTCCAAAAACCCTGCTGCTCATTATCACCTGTTTGGTCATGCCTATTTTTATGTGAGTTGTAGTTCCCCCCCCAGATTTGAATGTCGCCTTGAGCAATTCTGCTGTTGTTGATTGTGAATGTGGTCACTTCGGCGTATTTTTCTGCTTGTGGGATGACTATATCATCATCATTTTCCAGAACAATGTCTCCACCTATAGAACTTAGACTAGGTGGCCTAACTTGGCCCACCAATGTATCAGGTACTAGAGGGGGTGGGGGGTAAGCTATAGCTTTAGCATAGGCATTCAAATCTCTATTGATCATTTCCCTTTTGATTTCAATACGTTTAGAGATACTGGCATCAATACTAGTAAAAATTCTAGAATATTCATATCTGTAACGATCAAAGCCTGGTGCATTCTTGATAGTTTGCTCAAGCAGTTCCAAATCAACTTTTAAATTAGATATCTGTGTATAGTAATGCTTTATCAATGTCTCTATAAACTCTAAACCCTGGCGGTTGAATAAGGCTACCAGTTCAAGATGAAAAGTCGATTTATTCACTAAGCCGCTAGGGTAACGCCACTGGCGTGAACCTTTTGGCACTATACTCTTATTGACACATTCCTGTAAATAGGATACTTCAAGTTGGTATTTCCTGCATTTTAATAATTTTGTATCAAATTCATTCAAATGTCCAACCATAGAGTTACTGTTATTAGGTGTCTCACCAGACACTCCAGAGACTTCGTTGTTAGCAAAAAAGTTATTATTCAAGTACATACCCATGGAAGGGATGTCGTTTGATGATACTGTTGTCCTAGATTGAGCGACCAATGGTTGAAAACTGGTGGTCCGGTTACTAAGCCCTCCATTATTGTGTTTCCAACTGCATAGATCCCACCACTGATGTTAGCGATGAAACCTGTGGTTGCCCAGCCGGAATTAACGACAACAGTGTGTTCCCACATGCTGTACTGGGAGTTCCTGTATTGTTAGCGGCTTCAACCCGCTGCATAAGCGTATCAACATGGTTCAGCAGTTGGCGCACTAAAGCTGTCAAATCGCCCATGGTATTCACCTCTGAGGCTCCTCTCGATGAAGCGGAAGCTTCTTGATCTTGTGAAAAAAGAGGTTGGGAGTCTGTACCAGTACCGCTCGCCATATGTAAACTTGCACAGCAACAAAAAAAACACAAACTGGTAAAAACAAATGAACAGAGTGGGCTTATACAACTGACTCCTTTATTGGTAAGCGCTTTCGTTGGCATAAAATAAGCCAACTTCTTCAGACCATAAACATATAAACAACCATAATAAAATTCAAGATACTTTTTATATATATCTTTTGCTCCTCCAATCAAGCAATCAATTAATTAAATAAAACCACTCAACTAAACGGATTTAAAGGCACAAAACACTATTTCCTGCTGAACCCAAACATTTGCCTTACTTAAAATTATGTGAATCCGCACATATTAAACACCATTACATAAATCCATAACAATTATTAAAAATTAAAATTATGCTTATAAAAACACAATATTAGTTTCTCAATAAAAAATCTTTTACGTTTTTATAAAAAGAAGAAATTGGTTCATTGATAACTACTGAAATTATTCATTCAGTACAGCCTGATATTTTCATCTAGCCAAAGCTTTTATTTTGAGCAGACATTTAATAGACAAATACTCATTTAAACCAGGCATAACATATGCCATAGTACGAATCTGCCAAGCCAATTCTGTTTCCTCCAATCTAAGTTGCCATGGGCCTCCCCTAATATTGCGATCTACCTTATGCAGTATGAAAAAATTGAACTCATGGTTCGGGTTATCTATTATAAGCCTCGCTAGGGCATTCGTAGTAACCCGTCTGTCAATAGTGTATTGATGTCCGTATATTCTTTGCTTGAATTTACGTTCTGTTTTACCAATGTAATAACTCTCATTGGTGACACACAGCCTCATATACTACCCCTTGGGAATCGCATGTCTGAGCACATGTTCAAGGCCATCTTAGTTTAGCCAAAGCCATACTGCATTTCAGTGTGAAGGGATTGTTTATGGTCATTGGCTGAATGGGGTTACCTGGACTATGGCTTGGAGTAAGTACCTCATTGGTTCTTTTGAGCTTTTTTTTAAAGTTGTTTCAGGTTTCAACTTTCTATTACCTAAGAAGTTAACTTGTGAGTGTTTCTGCCATTTCACACTGAGCTAATCAGAGGAAGGGCACTGAGCAAACTCAGATCTGCAATATATAGCATTAAGTATCCTGTTTTTTGCTTATGTTTACGAGTTATTTATAGCACTTTTATTGTCTGCTGCATACTTTTCTAGCTAGTTTCACTGTGTGTGAGGTATTAACTGGATATTGTCTACATTTATTAAGCATCTGTTTGGGTTTTTTATTCTGGTTTCCTGCCAAAGAGTGTATCATATTGTTTCCCACCCTCCTTACCTATTGGTATCTTGTTTTTATACTTGGTGGCTTTGCAGTTGCCTGCCTCTACTGTAAATTTGATCTGGGACACTCCTCCCAGTCTATTGTCAGTATCTCATTCTACCTAATCCAGGGAGAACATTTGTGAAGGCCAACCCAGTTACTTCTGCTCCTCCTTTCCCCTTTCCAAAAAAATAAATTCTAAGCTTGTTTCTTGCCTTTCCTATAAGTTGTCTAGTCCAGATACAGATTTGCTGTATCTAGGACTGTTTGTAAGCTTCCGAGCCCCCCACGCCTTTCTGTGTTGGACGGAAGCCTTCTAGTTTAATTCTGTTTCTTAGAACTAGCCAATTTTCTAATTTCAGCACTCAAATCTGTTTTGTTGAGCTCAGCACTTGTTCAGAACTCATTGTAAGCACTAAATAAGCTACAAATTACTACAGCATTCAACTTTCCTCACTTGTGTAGAGGAAAACAGTTTTTAGTACTTAATAAATAAGCACCTATCCAGGCATATCTAAGGGCCAGCTCCCAGTATTTTCTCCTGTCTACCTGATGAATCTGGGCATCTTGGGGCAATGCAGCAATTGCCTCATGTACACAGACAACAGATGCACTTATATAGCCAAACTGGAAGCAAAGCTCTCTTCACCCAAGACTGGACTAGACAGTCAAGAGGAGAAGGTAAACCCTTGCACCACACCACACTCATTACATAGTCCCTCAAAACCTTCACCACCAAAACACACACATAGCAACACAAAACACATACTTACATTCACGGAGGCTCTCAATAAAAATATGCTCAAGCAACAGAGACCTCCAAACAAGAAATGCAAGCAACCTCCACCCCCCAACACAACCCAAATGACACATGGCCCACAAACTCAGTGTGCCACTCAACCACAGCCCATAAGGCATAACGTACCGAACACTCTAGTCATAGGTGACTCTATAATCAGGCACACTGATGTTCCACTCATCAGGCTAAACAAGGGGAAAGTTACTGTCAGCTGCCTGTCAAGTGCTAGGATCTGCCACATAATGCACGCACTCAAGTCACTCCACAACAAGTACAAATATGACTCTGTCATTGTGCATGTTGGTGTGAATGACCTGAGCCATACCTCCCTGGACTACATGAAAAGAGACATGGAGGAGCTGTCCGAGCTTGTAGCCCAGGCAGGTATGACACTAGCCATGAGTAGCATCCTGCCATCACCTAGAATGATACCACAGTAAAGGACAAAATGATTGGCTTCAACAATTGGCTAAGCTTCTGGTGTCAATCTAAGGGGATCCAGCATCTGTCTGCCTGGGATAAAATGATCGTCAAATTACTATGCTTTGCCAGAGATGGCCTGCACCTGTCGACCTTGGGATTCCGGACCCTATAGTGCCTTTTTTAGGCAAAGTTCAAATGACAAATTCACCACCATAACAGGTACAAGTAAGCAAAATCTGAGGGCAATGCTACAAAATGCTAAAAGTCTAAACCTCAAAATGCATTCACGCGAGGCATTCCTTAAAATGGAGAACATCATCTGTGCAGTGACAGAGACCTGGTTCAAGGCTCCGGAGAGCACCCCTGCATTACCAGGCTATATTTCATACCACACCTTTCGGCCAGCTAACCTGGACCGAAACACTAAAGGTGGAGGCGTGTCCATATTCATTAAGGATATCTTCACCTCCAGGCTAGTTGCTCAGCATAATGCATCCGAGATTATCCAAGTGCAACTAACTCTGGGCAAGACTACAATCCAAATTGTAGCTTGCTACAGATCCCCCACCATGCCCCAGGGTTCCCACTCCTCATTTCTTGATACACTGGAAAATATTAGCGTACAAACTAACACCTTAATAATGAGTGATTTCAACTACCCCACCATTAACTGGGAAAACTACTCATGTACCAACTCTTGTGCTCAACGTTTTCTGGAATTCATAAATTCTAACGCCTTGGATCAACCTATCCACACCCCCACCAGGGGCAGCAATATCCTAGACCTGGTCATTATCAACATGGGCAACCGGTGTTCTACACCAGAGATCAATTCCTCGTTGGTCAGATCCGACCACAAGCTACTCACCCTAGACATCCACATCCCACCCGCACCCCCCCCCCCATAAGGGAAACCACCGTAAAAAAATTCTCCAAAGCTAACCGCGCTTCTTAAGACAGAAGTGGCAAACTTCACGACACCCATGCTGACAGACAATAGAGGTACGACTGCCGAATCCTATACAAATGCACTTTATAAGCACTTACACAAGTGCCTGGATTGTTCAATCCCTAACAGAACCAAGATGCTATCCTCCAAAAAAAGGAAGGCAATCTGGTGATCCCCTGCCATAAACAAACTCTACAACAGAAGAAAGAAACTGTTGCAAAAAAGAGTAAATTCCCATGATTGGATGAACTCCCTGGTCATCCTCAGTAAGAAGCCGAGATCCCTCATAAAATCCTCCAAAGCTAGTTACGAAAACAAAATCACCAATGCGTTACAGCACAATGGCACTAAATATACAGAAGCAACTGATATTGCCAACATTCTGGCAGATAGGTTCAGTGCTAACTTTTCCCCCTCTCATCCCCTAAAGGGCCCATCGGTATACTGGAAGAATGCAAAGTTCCTGTAATCATGGCTGCACAGGTAAAAAAACACACTCTCCAAAGCCAAGAACACAGCATCCATGGGACCTGACAACATCCCAAACTGCATTCTACATGAACTACAGAATGAACTAGCACCCCACCTAAGTACCATGTTCAGTCATAGCCTCACCTCAGGCTTTGTGCCCACTGAATGGTGCACAGCAACAGTTATCCCACTCCACAAAGGGGGAGCCACCACGGACCCTGGGAACTACCACCCCATTAGCCTGACGAGCCTGGTCTGCAAGGCTATGGAACGTATCATCATGGAACTTATAAACAATGACATTGGTAATCTCCAAACTCTAGACCCTACCCAGTTCAGGTTTGTAAAAGGCAGATCATGTCTCCTAAACCTGATAGACTTCTTTGAAGTGGTCACCAAAGCCGTAGATGAGGGTAAGGTGGTTCACACAGCCTATCTAGATCTCACCAAGGCTTTCAACACCATCCCCCACTCTGGAATTATAAATAAACTCACTAAACTAGGTATAAATCCCTATGTCACAAGATGGGCTGCCAAATGGCTCACTGACAGAACTCACACTGTGAAAGTAGCAGACTGCAAATCCAACTTCAGACCAGTGACAAGTGGAGTACCACAGGGTTCGGTCCTGGATCCTTTCCTGTTTGGTATCTACTTCTCTGAAATACAGGCTAACACAGAAGGTCTTTGGCTAATGAAGCTCGCAGATGACTGCAAACTAGGAGCCATAATCAAAACTCCTAACGATGTGGACATCCTACAAAAGGGCCTCACTGAGACAGATGCCTGGTGTCAAAGCCATGGCCTCAAGCTCAATGCCAAAAAGTGCATTGTCATCCCTTTTGGTAAAAACTCCATACCCTTGAACTACCACATAGGAGGTAGTCTACTTAACGCCAAAAGTGTGATAAGAGACCTTGGGACACAGGTGGACAGTAGTCTCTCCTTTGATAATCACATTGCCACAGTAGTCAGGAAATCCTTCAATGTGGCACACCTCATCACAAAAGGTTTCTCATTTAGGAAAAAAAGAGGTCATTGCTCCCTCTACTCATCACTCATTAGACCCATTATAGAGTACAACACCCCTTTTGTTATGTACCTCACAAGACATCTACAACAACACAACTGGAAAGGCTGCAGAAATACCTCACAAAGAGGATTACTGGCCTCAAACAGATGCCCTACGCAGACCGTCTCAAAAAACTCCAGCTTTACTCCGTCACATATCACCTACTCAGAGGCGATCTCTGCCTAACATACAAAGCTATGCCATCCCCAGAGCTGTTGGACATGCTCCACTTAAAGAAATCCCATTCCCTCCAAGCTACATGCTCTAGGGACCTAAACCTTGTCACCACAATAAACAGAACATGCTGGAGGGATAGATTCCTGTCCCAGAGACTTCCCACACTCTGGAACAAACTACCAATCTATATCAAACAAAGCTCCTCATTAGCACTCTTCAAGAAAAATCTTGATGATTAGATGGGAGATAGGAAATTCACCCCAGGGATCACTTCTGTGGCTCTGCTTGACAGGGGCACAGGAAAATAATTTTCTTGGGTGGTGAAAGCCAAGGTACCATTTGGCTAGGCTTATATAGGTCCTAGGGCTAATAACCTAGTACCTACCTATGAACCTATGAATGATTTTGATAATGCAGTACCTTGTGTGCATGCAGTTACATGCAGTCAGGCTTAGAGATAGGCATGTGGGTCTGGTAGCCTGAGGGACTCAGACAGACCGCACACCTGAAGCCAAGATGGGTGAGGTGGCTACTTCAGGGAGGGAACTACCATGTAGCAGTGAGACTGAAGGTGAGCCACAGCTGCTAGTGGGTACTGATGTTCCCTTGGACAGAGCAACTGCAAGGGCAGAGGTGAGTAGTAGTACCCAGACTGACAGTGAGGCACCATTTTCAGAGGATACCAAACTTCCTGTGGAAGGGGAGCTGGAAAGGGTTACAAAGAGAGAGTTGAGACAGGCTCAGCTCTCACATCCTACATTACAAAGCTTAAGGGAGGTAGCCAGGGAGGCAGCTGATTCTCAAGGAAAAGAGGAATCTGTATACTGGAATAAAGGGTTACTGTATAGAGAGTGGACCCCTGAGGGAGGGCTAGA
Source organism: Protopterus annectens (assembly GCF_019279795.1). Classification (NCBI taxonomy): domain Eukaryota; kingdom Metazoa; phylum Chordata; order Ceratodontiformes; family Protopteridae; genus Protopterus; species Protopterus annectens. Next base: position 740,547,732 of record NC_056751.1, on the reverse strand, counting down.
AGGTGGGGTAATGCAGCAGTTGGTAGTGCCAAGAGCCTAATGTCTGGCACTTCTTGTCATAGCCCATGACATTCCCTTTGCAGGTCATATGGGGATAAAGCATACCAACAGATGTATTATGCATAACTTTTATTGGCCTGGGATTTCCAGGGACATTACAGGGTCCTGCAGGACCTGTCAGCAGTGCCAAAACGTTGGCAAGGCAGGAGACAAGGTCAAAGCTCCTCTGATGCCTTTGCCTATGACTGAGGAGCCATTTCAGAGGGTAGCTATGGATATTGTGGGACCTTTGAGTATCCCAAATTCCACAGAAAAGAACTATATCCCAGTGGTAGTAGATTATGCTACCAGATGCCTGGCAGTAGTTCTGTCTTCCATCAAGGCAGAAAAGGTGAAGAATGCTTTGTTAGAGTTTTTCAGCAGGGTAGATTTCACAAAAGAAACACTGACTGACAGAGATGACAATTTCATGTCAGACCTGCTGGCTTGTCTGTGGAAACACTGTGGGATGAAGCACCTAATGACCACCCCCTACCATCCTCAGACTAATGGTCTAGTGGAGAGATTAAACTCTACACCAAAGACCATGCTATAGGCATTTGCAGGCCAGTTTAAGAGAGAGTGAGACAAATATGTGCCCCATCTACTGTTTGCTTACAGAGGGGTGCACCAGGAATCCACAGGTGTCTCACCTTTGAGTTGATGTATGGGCTTAGGGTGAGGGGACCTCTAGATTTGATTCATGATGAGTGGGATGGTGAGTGGGAATCCTACAAGGAGTCTGTTGTGGCATATGTCCTAAACCGAAGGCTTAGGGAGCTCATGAACCTCACCCAGGAGAACCTGGCAGGAGCACAGCAGCAGAAAAAAGGTCTGGCATGGCAGGAATGCTCGAGCCAGAGAGTATGCTCTGGGGCAGCAGGTCAAGGTTCTAATCCCTGTCAGACACAACAAGCTGCAGGCAGCTTGGGAGGGACCCTTCAAAGTGGTAAGGAAGGTCAGTACTGTTAACTACAAGGTAGAACTGCTAGGCAAGAGGCAGGGGCACAAATTGTGTCATGTTAACACCAGGAAACCTTACCATGATAGGGAAGCCCTGGTGCTAAGTATTTGCCGTAGAAGGCAGGAGGACTATGAGGGGGATCTATGGCTACAGGGAGCCAGACAGCAAAATCCCAACTTACTATGGTGGAGCCTAGGGTTGCAGGCATATGATATGACAGTGCAGCACTATACTGGGGTCAGCAATGTCAAGGCAGCTGAGATCTCAAGACAGGGTATAGGGTAATATATTCTCAGAGGCTCATCCCTCTCAAGCAATGTTAAGAAGTGTGATGTAGGGAGGTACTGCCACCACAGCTAGCTGGAATTTTGTAAATAATTATATGTCATTTGGGAATATCAAACAAATTTATACAAGATGCTGCTGTTACAAATGCATTAGAACCATATGTCATATAAGATGCTTGTGTTACAAATGTATTAGAACTGTATGTCATGAATGTATCAAACTGCTTTGTACAGATGTTTGTGTTGAAAAGGTATTTGTATAGTGCTTGTGTTTAAAATGTATCCACAGTGTGCCCTACTGGAACAGAACAGAAATGTACATACACTTAAATGCATCTGTTTTAAGAAAGGAAACTGGAGGGTTAAACTAAATCCATAAAACTTTAGAAAAATATCTGAAATTAAATTATTTTATAGGCTAGGCCATAAAGATGTTTCAATGCAGCTAAAGACACAAAGTCTCTACTAGGAAGCTTTCTGTATTGTCTTTGGGGTGAACTAATTGCTACTTTGGAAGCATGAAGGAATGCAATTGTGTTAAGATTTCCAGCACTTGCTAAAGATCTGAGCAAAAATCCCTATCTGGGTATTTTTACAGATAGATGCTAAATGCTGCCAGCTGCCAGCAATGGGGGGTTGCATAAGAACTAGAAGACATATGACCAGAAATGATGTAATTCTGCAAGCTATCACAGCAGTAATAATTTAGATATTATTTTGAGATGTCACTTAGTGAGTCAGAGCATTCTGCATTCTGTCTTGGACCTGAGAACATCAAGAACCATTCACCACATCTGCCTTGCTCTAAGTAAGTTATTAGAGTATAGTAACTCTCTTATATTCAGTCAGGAATATAGTGAAGCTTAGTTTAGATTTTGTTTTTCATTATTTGTGTGAGGCTGAACTGCTATGCTATTTTAAATATATCCTGTGGTTTTGAACTCAGATGTCACGGTGAACTTATATTTAGTATTGTCTTCTTCTTTTATTTATTATTAAATATATTTAAATCTTTCATTGGGGCTGATCTGTGTAGAGATATTTAAATGTTGAGAGTACTTGCATATTTATTTGGCGACACTGTGTGGGCCACTCTTAATAGCCTTACTCTTGGTCAAACTACCATTTGTATTAATATTAATATTACACAGAAAGATTATCTGTTGTTAAGGGCCTTAAAGTAACTGATAAGTAATGACTGGAGGCAGTGGTAACTACCTTATAGTCTGGGCAGAAGGGGGCATAGCTAGTAAACCTGTGCCAGCCTTTCCCGAGTGTGTGTGTGTGTGTGTGTGTGTGTGTGTGTGTGTAACTCAAACCTCAAAGAGTGAGTGTGGCAGCTACTTGGGCAGTGACACAAAGCACTGGTTGGACAGAGAGGGTGCTGGAGGTCTTGGTTTGGTCACCCAACTGAGATCGCAGCTCTATAACTGTGCCAGTAGGGAGTCTTACTGGGGATCTGCAGAAAGCGGGAGAAACCAGCCCCAGACTGACTGTGGTCTCTGTGCTCTTAAGGGAAATTGCAATTGATGCAGAGAGTTGCATCTGGAAATACTGTGTGTTTACCTGTTATCCGCCCACTGAACTTCCCCCACAGGTGTCAGTGGTGAGGACTGAGGCTCCTTGATTACTAGTCCAGTGGTAGGTCATCACAACTACTTCAGGCCAGACTCTCAGCTAATAGCTGTGCTTGAACTTTTATTCACGAACTTTGCTTCTGCACTATTCAAGGACTGTATCGACTGGATGAATGTCAATTAAGGTGCTTTAGGAACTACAGCTCGTTTATCCATTTCCCTTCCTGCTTATATGTGTCCGTATCGTCTTCATTTGCATGATTTTCATTCACTGGATCACTAATTGCACTCAGCAAATAAATTAGACAAGTGCCTCTTCCCTGTTCCCTGTTTTTTGACAAAAGAATTCTCCTTCTGCCTACTTCACTAGTTCCATCTATTTACCTCTCCCTCCCAGGCTGCATTCATTCACTTACTTAGATCAACAGCTTTGCTAGCCCCTTACAATGTGTGTCCCGTGCCATAAACGTCTTCCAGTCACCCACTTCCTAAGCATTATAAGTGGCTTTACTATAACACATAATTGTTATATGTTGGCAAACACCACAGGCCTGATTCCAAAAGACTTGTTTTGAGTACAAGTGACCACTTACACCAAGAGTAGGCTTAGAGCAGGTCTTTTGGAATATGGCCCCCAGTGTAAGCTTGTTTTTAGATAGGAATTGCACTAAAGTAAGTCATTTAAACTGAGGGTAGGTCTTTCAGAATGAGGTTAGACTTACACTAAGACCAACTGTTTCGGAATCTGGCCCCATAGCTTTTTGGTTAACACTTAAAAGAGATTTAACATAAAACTGTATCTGCCTTTGTCATCATCACTGTTACCAATACTTACACCATCGTTGTTCAGCTGATTTTGTTCAACTAGCATCTGCCTGATCCTGTTTATGTAAAATTTAGTACACCAAATAGAGCTCTATAGGAAAATGAATGTGAATTATTACCCTTCAACACTTGAGAGAACTAGTTTAAAACTAATATTCTGTGTCTACTTATGCCTTTCCATTTTACCAATCTGCACACATTCATCTAGGGTACAGTTTGTGCTGTCAACTATGTGATAATGCAGAGCTGGCAGAAACGGCACATTGTCCAGTGCACACTGCTACAAGGGACACATCTCACTTTCTGCTGAGATACTGTTTGCAAAGTTGAGTATATTAAATAGAGAGTGTAGGTGGGGGTGGAAGGCTTCTTTTCCACCCCATTTAGAAACACTCATCACAGTATATATCACATGCTATTTCAAACACCTTGCCTTGGGTGAAACAGAAGTTAAATTCTTTATTCTGTGATTGGCTATCCCAGAAACAAACTGCTAACTATATTTGGTTATGGTTACATGGATTTCACACTTTTAGCTTTTCTGGATTCTTAATATTGTATTTTCACTCCACCCTAGATACCCACAATACTGTCCTCAGATTGGTTGACACATTTCTCTTAGAAAGGTTGGGGTCTGTAAATGACATCCTTAATTCTCTATATGTTTCTCCATGCACAGATCTCACAGAACCATCTGTAATGCATTTACATCCAGAAGACAATACTGCACACTGTGCTCATATTTCCCTTGTTAGCAACCATACAGTCTGGCTTTGTTTTTGATTTAACATTTACTACCAGAACACTACAGCTCTAAATTTACAGTACCCTTTCACCTCTTCCCAACTCTACTCTCAGATACACAGTTTGATTGATATATTTTTAATACCTCTGTTTTATTTTTTAACACAGTCACCAGAAAAGCCATGCTGGTGCACATATTAGGATATCAGATCCACATCTTCTTCTTCTTTACATATTCATGAAGCGACTGCCCGCTGTTCTCCTTGCTCTGGTTTTCTTTACTTAAGTATTTCCTGTCCGTCAGTGCAATTTTCTTTTTCTCCATCCCCCTGATGACTTGTTACTACGGTGCTATACAAGCCATGAGTTCTATATAAGGAACTAGTTGGGTGGGTTGGGTATAAGCCCAGTTAATTTAGTCCACTTCAGCTACACGCTCCTTTCACTTCTTGTTCTCTTTTTCTGCGTGCTTCCCAGAATTACCACTGTCAAGTTTAGACAAAATGTTGTTAAAGTGTGTCTGGTCACAGCTGTTCACATTAAATGTAACACAGCAACAAAGGCAACAGCATTAAAGTAAAAAATCAAAAACTGTAAAAAACTCCAGTTCAGTCCATGAAGGCATGTCCAGGAGGACATTCCTTTGAGTTTTATGGAGGCTGCTTTCTTTCTATTTGACACTGTTCTGATGTTTCTTGCACTTGTGTCTTGCCCCAGTTTTACAACTCAGATAAGTTAGCATTGTGGTGTCAATTTGCTGGCATTTCCTTTGGCTACAATCTCCAGTAAAGCAGTCCTACACAGTTTAACTTCTCAATGGTGTAGGTTAGACAAACATTTATCAGACCTGTAGTACTGCAGAACCTTACATCTTTACAAACCTGAAGCCTGCAGTCCCATGCGGTATTTAAAATTTAACACAAGCCCTCAGATGCCATATTTCAAAACTCAGACTTAAGTTATTTCTAGCAGTTACTCAGGTAACAGAAAACAAACATCCTGCCGTCCTTTTCATTAACAAAAGAACTGCAGCGGATAAGACTAACATGATAAATACTCAGATGCTGCATTTGTTTAAGTCATCCAAACATTAATTTCTAATAAGTTTAACTGTATCAGTATCTGTTAACACTATTTTTGTTTTGGTTCCCCTTAGACGTCACTGTTACTGGCCTGGCCAGGTTCTACCAGCTAGTTTCCATCCCCCTGGACATACTCCATTGTTTATTGTTTTTTTTGTACTGGGGCCATCTGTGGATCCTGAGGGTGTCCTAGGAGCTTGACTCATCTGTGCTTCTGTCTGCGTGGGAATATTTTATGACCTACCCACCGCACTTACTTTCATGTCTGTGGGCATCTCCCCTCTTTTGACCACACTGCCCTTACTGAGCACATCAACATGCACCCTCCTACCTGGGATGTGCGCTCCCATCTCTTCCCTGCTGCTCTGTCAGTTGCCAGCGCTGCTTATCGAACCTGGGCTGGCTGAGAGGTACTCAGGACTTTATCCCTCTATGCCACCAGGGTGGCTTATCTGTTAGCACTATTAACAGAGTTGTTGTCACATTATGTTTTCCTCTCTTCCTTATGTACCCTAGGCATGGGATGCTTTGAAGTCTTTCTGCGCTCTCAGCTTAGTCATCTGAGTAAGACATTAGCTAGAGATAAAGGAGAGCTGGTCAGGTGAAGTATGAAGCCCAAAGCATCTGTCTATTTCTTTAAATGGGTTTTACATCTTGAGTTTGTCACTGGTTTTATTATTTCTCGAGCACATGGTTGGAACTGTGAAGTTAATCTTAGAATATTGAACAACATGGTGCTTTCTAAACAGTTCACTTTAATTTCAAATGTTTGACTTTTTTGGAATTGGTTAGAATGTTCCCAGATATAGTTCAAAACAAAGTGGAAATACAGTTGCACACCTCTTAGCAAAAGGGCTTCCAGTGTACACTGCAATTAGGTTCATAGGTTCATACTAGGCTATCTGCCCAAGGGCATTTATAAGCCTAGCCCATAGTTATGTGGCTTTCGCCACCCCTTTAGTTTGAATAAAAAACTATGCCTATCATTTTTCTGTGCCTCTGTCAAGCAGTGACACTGAAGTAATCCCTGGGGTATATCTGCGATCTCCCATCCATTGGTCAAGATTCCTCTTGAACAAGGCCAGCGAGGTGCTCTGCCTCACATGTACCGGGATTTTGTTCCACAGCATAGGGAGTCTCTGGGTGATGAATCTGTCCCTCCAGCACGTTCTATTTATAACCGTGTCAAGGTTTAAGTCTCCGCCCTTGTGGTTCTGAGGGATCTAGATTTTTGAGGTGAAGCATATTCATCAAATCTGGGTTTGACATGGCCTTATATGTCAGGCACAGGTCACCTCTGAGCAAGCGGTATGAGACTGAATAAAGCTGGAGTTCTTTCAGTCGGGCAGCATAAGACATATTTTGAGACCCTTTATCCTTTTGGTGAGGAACTTTTGGGGCCTTTCAAGCTGCATCAGGTGTCTGGTCAGATACATTCGAACGGGCATTGTACTCAATCATAGGTCTAATGAGTGATGAGTACAGGGGACGATGACCTCCCTTGATCTAGATGTGAATCCTTCATGATCAGGTGGGCGATATAGAAGGTTTTCCTAACTACTTTAGCAACATGAGTGTCAAACGAAGACTACTGTCAACTTGGGTCCCCAGATCCCTGATGACTTTTCTGTGCTCAGTGGATTGTCACCTATATGGTAGCTAGGGGTAACCTTGTTTTTCCCAAGGGTATGACTATGCATTTTTGGCGTTTAACTTCAGGCCATGGCTCTGGCACCAGTTATCCGCTTCTGTGAGGCCCTTCTGGAGGATATCTGTGTCAGATGTGTTTTCGACTATGGCCAGTTTGCAGTCATCTGCAAACTTTGTCAGCCATAACCCTCCTGTGTTTGCTTGTACTTCAGAAAAGTAGATGCGAACAAGAGTGGACCCAGGACTGAGCCCTGTGGGACACCACTTGTGACAGGCTTTGAGTCTGACATGGCTCCAGCAACTCTGACCCTGTGGGTTCTGTCGCTAGCCAGTTTGCAACCCATCTTGTGATGTATGGGTTTACATTCAAGCTGATGAGTTTTTCGATGATACCTGAGTGGGGTATTGTGTCAAGGCCTTTGCCAGGTCGAGGTAGGCTGTATGGACTGCCTTTCCTCATCAATGGCCTTGGTGACTGTCTCAAAAGTCAACCAAGTTTAAGAGGCAGGATCTGCCTTTGACAAAGCCAAACTGGGTTGGATCCAAAGTCTGCAAGTTCCCTATGTCTTTATTTATGAGTTCCATTATGATCCTCTCCATGGCTTTGCAGATAAGGCTTGTCAAGCTAATGGGACGGTAATTTCCAGGGTCTGTGGAGGCACCGCCCTTATGAAGTGGGACCACAGTCGGCGGGTGCCACTCCTTGGGTACGTATCCTGAGGTGAGGCTAAGATTAAACAGCTGTCCTAACTGTGGGTTTAATTCCTCGTTGAGTTCATGAAGCACACAGCCGGGGACACCATCCGGTCCCATGGATGCTGTGTTTTTGCCTTAGTGAGGGCAGTTGTCACCTGGGCATTGGAGATGTTAGGGGGCTACAATCCTCTGGAATAGATAACTCTCCTTTTGGGGAGGAGGGAGAAGTTTGCACTGAACCTGTCAGCCAGTATGTTAGCAATGTGTGTAGGTTCAGTAATTTTCACATCATTTTGAACTAATTCTGAGCATATCTGGGAGTTTCCTCCTAGGTTTCTAACATAGCTAAAGAAGGCCTTATGATTGTCTTTAGAGTCCTTGGCGATTTTTCTCTCAAAATTTGCCTTGGATGATTTTATGAGAGCTCTTAGTTTTTTACTTATAATGATCAAAGGTGTCTTACCTTTCAAGGATTTTGCTCTATCTTGTAGTAGCTTCCTCCTTTTGTTGTAGAGCTTGTTTATGGCTGGGGTCCACCAGACTGGACGCTTGCCTTTGGTACAGAGAGTCTTAGTTTTGTTTGGGATTGCCTGATCCATGCAGTCCTGTAGGTGCTGGTAGAAGGCATTTGTAAGTGATTCAGCGGTTTGAGTAATGTTTACCACTGGCTCAGGGGCCTTAAAGGAGACCACACTAGTTTTTAGAAGTGTGAATTTGTTCCTCGTGTATAATTCATTAAGCAACAAGCAATATTCATAATATTTTTTAACAAAAACATATCCTACAAAAATTATTCTACATGATAACAAAGGTTGTACCTTCTCTCAATGGAATATATAGCTACCATTGTACAATAGACGTCACGTGATACAGGAAATGCCATCTAAAGAGAACAATAAACACAGCATGTAAAGAATAATTTACCTATTCCTAAAGCACTACTAAATATTCACAGGGTTTCTTTTGTGAGCAAAAATATGTAACTTATTTTCCTAAGCCAGTAAACCAGCAATAGAGCTTATCACGCTAGGGTTGATCTGCTGTGAAATTAACTATGAAGACAGCCCATGGTTTTACTGCGCTGTAATGCATTATTGGACTTAATTAATGTAATCCTGAATGAGAATACCAGTGTTAGCGATTTATTTTCATTAATAAAATACATCATAACTTAGCAGAGCACTTAAAACAATCCGCAGTTTAACAGAGCTCCTTTAACAATCTGCTGTATGCATCTTTACTTGCTTACAACAGTTATAAATAGTGGGGTTAGATACAAAGCTCTGATAATACCTATCAAACAGTTAATAAAAAGGACACTGAGAGCCATGTTATTAAAGACAATGCATTTTATTTATTCACATTTGTTTACTGGGATAGTCCAGCTAGATCAACAAAGCAAACCTGTTACAGTGGAGGCCTAGGGAGAAAAGTTCCATGCATCATTATTAAAAAGACAATGTTTACAGAAGAGTAAAAAAGTTATGATAGTTTTCCTAGTCGGAAAATATAATTCAAATAGTAACAAAAGTATGAGATAATATTATAGATTTACAACTGTATCTTAGCTTAGAGGTTTAAGGGGTTATTAACAAACTATTTCCTGTGGTTCAGGGGTGCAAAGTGGAAAATAAATAACATAAAATAAAATATGTGAAGAAGTAGATTGTTAGGACTGATATGTCAACTTAACTAACAAAGGAAACACACTGTGATTTCTGTGAAACCATTTGCTTCTGCTTAACTGCAAAACTACACTATGCCATCCATGTATGCTATTCATACCCACATACATGTAGCAGTTTACCACAAATAACAAAGGTGTCACTTGTTTTCTTGTGATGTCATGTTTAAAAACATAAATTACACACAGTAAAAACTAAATGTGAGCAACAATATGAACATATATAAACAAGAAAGGGCAGGGAATTTGAATTATATCAGCTCAATGGACCCCAGTTTAGTGAAGCTACTAAAATTTTCAACCAGAGTTGGGGGAGAAACACTAACAAAACAGCTGATTTTCTTAAAATGCCCTTAAAGTGTATCTTATTTTTTACCTTTTTGTATTTGTTTCACAGTACCAACTGTGCTGTCTGACAAATTCACCTCAATTTCAGGCTTAGCCTGAGTAGTGTGTGTGTGTGTGTGTGTGTGTGTGTGTGTGTGTGTGTGTGTGTGTGTGTGTGTGTCTGTGTGTATATATATATATATATATATATATATATATATATATATATATATATATATATATATATACAGTGGCGGCTGGTGACTTCAAATCACAGGGGGGCTGCAGGAGACAGCTGAATGGGTGGGGTCAAGGGGAGGGGTGTGGTCAACCAGAAAGGGGAGGAGCTATGCACAAAACCACAAAAAGCTAACTTTAATTAAATACGCTCCCCTGGGTGGCAAACCATCATTATGAAAGTCCAATCAAGACAAAAATAAGTGTAGAAGAATAAAAATATTTCAATGCATTGGCTGCATGACAGCTTACTTAATATCTAGATGGAAACAAAAGGTTGTCCAAATAATGTTCTTTGCTATGCCTAAGACTCACCAAACAGCCGAAAAATAAGTACAATGAAAGAAAAGGTGAGACTCCGCTGGATGTTCCACTGCTTTATTAAAATACACAAAATGTTGTATCCAAAACTGGTAAGAAACTCCAACAAAATGAATATCCACTGACAAGCGCTTCCGGGTTAAAACCCTTCATCAGATCACATACTAAAAATGGAATGATGGAAACAAAAGGTTGTGAGGCATGAAAAAATAAATTACTTTTTAAATACATTACTGGAATGCCAGTCAAAATCAAGTATAAGAAAAACCAGAAGCACTCAATTCAAACCACTTCTCCTTGCACTGCAGTTCTAATTATAATATATTCAGCTTTATTAAAGTACCAAGTAACATGCTGAAAGTAGAAATCTATGTGATACCCCCACTTGTAAAAATGTTTCTTATCCAAAAAAGACCTGCTGCCTGACAACTTGTTTCATGGAGAAAACATGATAAAAGTAAAAAATGAAAAGCAAAACAAGAAACAAGCTCAAGATACATTGCTTAAAGGATTATTGTACAGGTTATGGACCACACATGATTGGCATTCTGTTTAGTTTACGGGTAAAGTCTGTAGAGATGACTGGAAGTCTCCAACAAGTGTAATGAGCTTTTTAAAATAAAGGAATCCTGTCCTTTAATACCCAAGGCTTATACATTATCTAGTCAAGTATTCTCTGCATGGCAACAACAGAAAGGCTTTCAATGTTGGCAATTCTTTAACAGTATGCTTATTAAAGCTTACTTGCATCTTACGATCTCAGACAAGCTTACCTTACGGTCATTAAAGCACTGCTACTTAAACACAGAGCAACAGGCACTTTGAGTAATAAGCATAAATCTGAGTAATAAGCATAAATCAACAGTACAAAAATATGACAGAAACCAGACCATTCTGCAAAATCAAAGACAGATGAAAAGCCACTGTAGTACTTATGCAGTGTGTCCTCCCCATCCAAGGTAGATACAACTACTCCTTGCCTTGCTTGGACACATCCAGAGTCACTACATGGGGGAGTGGGGTGCAACAAGCATGTCACAATTTGAAATCTCTCTGGCTGACTGTGATGGCCCTGACACATTTGTCATACCTCTCAACCTCAAAAGCAAGAAATCTGGACAAAGCCATACACAGAAGTGGGACAAAGGCCCAAAAATAAGGACAATTTTTAAATATTGCTCTAATAAACTTAGAAAGATAATAGAATAGGTCTTGCATTAGTATGAATTTTCTGAAGGGTATAAAATCTGAAACTCAAATGTCTGTCATTTTCTAACTTCAGTCTTTAGTGATTTGTCACTAACTTGCCAAAAAACACAACTTTATGAAAAATGGACCAAAAATGTGATGCAAAAATATAAAATAGACACACAATACAGCTGCTAGCAGCTGACAAAATAAAAGAATCTACATGCATTTCAAGTAATCTTTAACTTTGATTATTACAGTTATTTCTTAATTGTAAACCCTCCATGTTTTCTTCCAAAATTGCTATTTTGCGGAGGGATTATTAGGGGAAGAGCAACATTTTGAGCCAAAAATTGGGGACAGTTGAGAGGTTGGCTATGCCTAATTCTATAAAGCAATTTATTTGCATGTACCTCTCAACCTGTTAATGCAGTAAATCTGAACAAGGCCAAATATATTGGGGGCACATATAAACAGTACTAAAAATTGCTCTTGTATAAATTGAGACAGTTGATAGAACAGCTCTTACTTTAACATGCATTTTTCTGAAGGTTATGAAGTCTGAAACTTATTATTTAGTGACTTAATTCCTAAATGATTTGCCAGAAAACTACAAATTTTATGAAGAACAAACCAAAAATAAGAAGCAAAAATCTATTCATTCTTTGAAAATCTGGACAGTTGGGAGGTATAGTTCAGCTGGGCCTGTCTGAGTTTGCTGCCCTTCCCCCCTGACAAAATAATGGTTGAATGGAGCCTCTGCAGCCATTCCAATGAACCATTACTTGGCTATTTCACTCCATTTACCATAAACACTAATGTGCATACTGCTTTACTTCTATGATGAGTTGGACTTCATTTGAAAGTTTTATTTTATATTTTACAGCACAAACACTAAGTCATCTGTTAAACAAAGCAATGCAGTCTCACAATGAAAACTTAGCATTAAAACGTCTCTGCCCTTGAAACTCACATTCATTGAAACAGCATTGAAACCCACATTCAAAGAAAATACATTTTGCCAGTGGCAGATAAAGATTAATTTTGGGCTGTTTTCAAATCATAGGCCCCTTGCATATGAAACATACATGTGCTCTTTGATACACCTTCCTCATTGTACTAAAATTATATTCCTTGTACAATACAGTACACTTGTTAGAGGGTGTTTTAAATTTGTTTTGAACATTTTTCCAGTAAGCAATGAAACAAACCATATGCACCCATAATGGCAAAACTGCCCAGTTGAGAACATTTATCATAAAAAGTCTACTCAGACTTCCACAGTCCACCATTATTAGTAAATATACACAATTCTACAGTCCACCATTATTAGTAAATATGCACAATTCCACAGTCCACCATTATTAGTAAATATGCACAATTCTACAGTCCACCATTATCAGTAAATATGCACAATTCTACAGTCCACCTTTATCAGTAAATATGCACAATTCTACAGTCCATTATCAGTAAATATGCACAATCTCTGAAGTAAGTCATCTAAATAATTCCACATTAAAGAAATCTGTAACTAATGAAGCGGTTGCTGCTAGCAATCACCTTTATATTTCATGGTTTCATCGAAAAATAAAGTGTCTGTTGCCCCTCAGGAATAAATTGCCTATATTACATTAAAAAATGATAAGCTAGTAATAATATTGCAAGAAGAAATGGATGGCAAACTGATAACAGACTCATAGTTAGTATCTTCACCAAGGAGAACATTCTCAGTACGGCAGCATCCACCCCTTGTGGGAGTAGAACCCACAGCCTTCTGCATCAAAAGCAAGTACACAACCTGTTGTGCTATAGTATTAACTAGGCAAAACACTAAACTTCTATTCCCCTGCCGCTCTCAGCTCCTTGTAAAATCTACTCAATACTCAACTGCATCTCAACTTCGCAGCTCAAGAAAACTGGAAAAAGCCAAAATGTATTGGGGGTCAAAAGCCCAAAACCAGGGACACATTAAACATTGCTTGTATAATCTTGAAAGTTGCTAGAATAAAATGTTGTGTTGCCACCATACATTTTACTGCCAAGGTCCCTGAGCAAAAACAGTCAGAGTAACATACCACTACGCCACATCAGCTGCTTTGTAAAAGAGAGGAAGACTGAAACTTAAATGGCTATCATTTAGTGAATTCAGTTCTCACCATAGCTGTCAACCTCTTAGTACAAAACACCTGGACAAACCCAGTAATGAGGGAATACAGCCCTCAAACATATTCAGTGAATTCAGTTCTTGCCATAGCTGTCAACCTTAGCACAAAAACCTGGATGAAGCCAATAATCGGGGAATACAGTCCCAAAAATTGGGGCAAATTTAAAATATTCATCTTATAAACTTAGAAAATTGCTAGAAAAAAGGTTGTGCTACTATGTATTCTGAAGAACATGAAGTTTGAAATTCAAATGCCGGTCAATTTTACTGCTGACAGAACAAAAACAATTTTCAGCAGAGACAGGGATTAATACTGCAGACACGTCTTTGTAAAATGGCAGGGCACCAGAGCAAATCCACACAAACACAGGAGGAGATGCAGACTCCACGCAGAAGCCACCCCAACCAAGAATCAAACCAGAAAACCTATAGCTGTGAGGCAACAATACTACCACTGCACCATCAAATATGCAAGGAATTAAACATTCAAAAACCTGAAGTCTGAAATTCAAATGCCTGTCAATTTTACTGCGGACAGAACAAAAACAATTTTCAGCAGAGACGCAGGGATTAATACTGCAGACACGTCTTTGTAAAATGGCAGGGCACCAGAGCAAATCCACACAAACACAGGGAGATGATGCAGACTCCACGCAGAAGCCACCCCAATC